>NW_026706902.1:950000-1063182 GCF_024137745.1 Phymastichus coffea | reverse complement strand
ACACCTATCTTCCCATAAATGTGTGGCCCCCATTCGAATTTACAGCGCGAACACGCGCGTCGGGAAGCGCCGATGAATTGGCGACGCCGCCACCATCGCACGGCCATCATCCTCGCGTGCGTGCACATACCCCCACCGATCGTACCCACGCGTACGCGTGTCTGCCCCCTCGACGTGTGCGCGCACATGCTCGCCACTCTCGTATCCGCGGAGAGCTGATGATGGATGCTGCGCTTCGCCTCGATGACGATCATTGCCATCGCGCTTTCATGCGCGCGGCTCTCATCGAGTCGAACGACACTTTGCCGATCGCCGGTGCTTTCATTCGCGCTACCTCAATTCCAATAAACGAGCTCTGCTATTCCTTGATCGGTCGCGGGCTAACGAAGCGAGGAAACCGTGCAAGTATCGACCGCTGCGTGAAATTGCAGCTGGACTGCATTAGAAAAATGAAGGAAAAGCCGCGGTAAAGCTGGCCTATGCTCGCACACTGTTTTATCCGTCTGAATAACCGTGCAATGAAGCCTACCGCGGCGGCGTGTGCTATCGCGCGAGTACACAGCAAATTGGCGAGCGCGCGAAAAACTTCTCCTCTTCCCCCCCTGGAAATGACTCAATATCGCGAGCGTGCTCGGCTCGCCCGCCAGTACTGGCGCGCGCATCACGTGTGAAAGTAAATCGTGCTGCGATGATCGACGCCTCCGGTGCCGCAAGTAATAGAGAGAGGTAATATCGCACCGCCTCCTAAGTATTAGGCGGCGACTTGCTTGTGCACAGAGGTAATGAGCTCTCTCTCTCTCTTTCTCTCGTATATATGCAGCCAACGGGCGATCAGTGCATGGGCGGTCGCTCGTTCTCTCTCTCTCTCTCTCTCTCTCTCTCTCTCTCTCTCTCTCTCTCGCTTATTTCTTTCCAATCTTCACTATGTATTCAGACTTTTGCAGGTGTATTCGGCATTTCATGTTAGTGAATAAAACGTGGATTTCGATTGCTAATTTGAATGACTTTGTGAGAGATGCTTTTCCTCCTTGACAAGTTGTGGTGAAAATTAAATTTTCAGGTCGCTCGAGCTGTCATCGATCAAAGAATTTTTAGTTTAGTTACGAAAGTAACCGACAGAAAAATGTTCATACTGAAATCGTAAGACCAATTTAACTATGCGCTTCAATTTTAAACATGTAGTCGTTCAAAACTTTTTTATGAATCGACAAACTTGACAAATGAATGTTTGAATTGCGTGATTTCCGGTTTTACATAATAAGATTCTGCAGGTCAAATTAAAAATCGCACTCTTTGCAGACTACATTGATGCGGACACATTCAATAAAATGAAGTACTTGAAATCGAAAATGATGAAAATTAGGCCGAGGTGTGATGTGAAAATGTAAGAGAATACTAAAAAGTGAATACGAGGTCGATGAAGAAATAAAGGATCGTGCCGAACGTATTCCCAATCTCCTTGTATTTAATGAAGAATTCATGGCTGTTAATAATAAATCTGTGCGGATGCGGCCTTGCGCGTAATCAAGTCTGATATAAAGTCTAAAAGCGTTTAAGCTGCTCAGAGCGCGTTCGTATATATGATCGCCTCGAAAAGCAAACCGGCATAAAAGACGAGAAGAGCCCGTAAAGAGAAAAATTTACAAGTCAGCCTCGTCTTTATCCGGTCGTTCGAAAACAAGGCGAGTCACTTGACGAGAGAGCGAGCGAGAAACCGAAGACGAAGGAAAAAAAAATGGTCTCGCGGGATGCTCATTTAAGAGGCAACGTCGTCGCGCATAAAACGACGTGGAAATATTACGAAAAATTAAAGGCTTGGAAAACAAATACGATTTTTATTCATACGCGCACGCACACGGACGTGCGTCGTGCCACCGATGAGCCGAGAGAGATGAATCATTGCACCGATAAATATACGAGGCGTTTAAAGTGCTCCTCGTCGCTCAGCGGGTGGCACCTATGCGAAAGTTCGTCGTCGCGATTAGCCCGGCTTGTCAGCCATTTTTGCCGTCGAATCCTCGTAAATCTACGTTAAAACAAGAACCCACCTTCGAGTCTAACGCCACTGCTCTATTTGCTCTCGTGGCTTGCAATGCTATTGATCGACTGATCGAGGGAAAGCTATCTACCTCGTGTACACTCGCGCGTGTCGAGATGTAAATGGCTACTGAATTTGATAAGCTTCCTTTTTTTCTTCTTGCTCGCGCGCCAGTTACGAGTATAGAGTGTTGGGCGACGATGAATCAACGGGTTCTTCGCTTTCACGGCGCTTTTTTTATTTTCGAGTAGCTCCACGGCAACATTCTCGCTTGATGTATTTATTTATAGGTGGATTTTCGCTGTAGCTCGCGCTCTCTTGTCATTTTGCTGTTCAACATTTTTCTTTCCTTAATCATGCGAGAATTATCTCGTATATTCGCGACTAACATGGCTTCTACGACCACTTTTTTTTCATTTTATTGAGATGTTTCTTATGACAGCATTATTCGTATCAATTACTTTTGCAATTTGTCTAAATTTATAAAGAATCTACGGTAATAGTTGGAAGAAGAATCGATTTGTCAGTGATCGATACTAATTATTGGTCTCTATAATCATTCGTGTTTCTAATACATATTCAGGTACTTTGAGTAATCTGATCGTTAGAACTATTTTCCAATAAGTTTCGTCCATCCAAATGCTTCTTTATTTCTCGTACAAGTTTTTTAATGCTTATCCTTCTGTCTACAGCAGATTTAAATTATAAATAACGTGCGCCTGAATTTTAATTCATAATTATAATTTTTAACAAACCATTTTAATGCAAGAAAATATCCCGTCTCATTCATGCACAAATCTTGATCAAATGACCAATGTAACCTCAAATTATAATATATCAACTCGACACAACAGCACTATTAGATTGACGAATGAAGATCCCAATGATAAGCAAATTTTCATATCAAAGCAACTCATATACATATATGCGTACCATTCACGATATCCCAAATTCACTCACACGTCCTCCTGATACTTGTACCATTTTTTTATTAATAATTGAGTGTATCCGTCAGGCGTATAAAAGAATCAGAGATACAAATGCCGCTCGATTAGATAAGGGCATGCCTTTTTTTCTCGCTCTCTCAGTCGAGTGACAACAAATAAATGGAATTTAATTTGGTTGGTCTTTCAGTTGGTAGGAAATTTGACGGCTTTAAAAAACTGCAGAAGAATAAAAAAGACGAAGAAGAAGACGAAGAAGAAGAAGAAGAAGAAGAAGAAGAAGAAGGATAAAACACGACGAGTAGGTAGCAACGTGGTGATTTGCTTTCCTGAAATTCATGCCTGCTCGGGCGCGAGCGCCTTCGCCCGCTGCGAGAGAGAAAGGAATTATTAATGTTATGCAGAGTTTCTGCCTGCCACGTCACACGCGCGCGCGCACGCACACACAGGCAGCCTCGCGTGTTATATCTGATCTCTTGGCACTATGCTGATCCGTGAAACATCTTGTTAACTTTGTGCACGAACAAAAGGCGCGCGAGCCCGCTACTCCACCCAGCTCTCAAACTTCGATCTGTATATATTCTTTTCGCCCTTTGTCCTTATTACACGCACATCCTCTGTGCGCGACCTCCCGCGCGTATGTTTTATTAATTGATTCCTTCACTCGTGGCTTCGCGCACGCGCACATAAAACTCTTGTTTTACGTTGCGAATGATACGTTTGCGGAAAAGTAAAACGCCGAGTGAGGTCGAAAAAAATTTACAGAGTCAGCAAAAGCGAGAAGAATAAATAAAATCGTGCGCGGCAAAATTGAAAATAGAATAAAAAGATTTTTTCATCCATCTCTCTCGCTCTTTTTTAAACTGTTTTTGTCTGTTCCACTCCCTCTCTTCCGTCTGCAGCGCGGAAAACAATCGCGCGACAGCCCATTAGAGTACGTCACTGTCGCATCGATCCTTTCCTCCCCTTCCCGCGCGCAGAGAAAAAAAGCAAACGAGCAAAGCAAAGCAAGCATCCCTCTATCAGTCGATGATCTCTCTCTCTCTCTCTCTCCACCTTTCGTGAGGGGCGTCGAGTGTCCAACCAATCGGCGCTTGCCAAGAGCGCGAGAGAAAGGCGAGTCGGGGTGGGCTGACGAGCGGCAGCAGCAGCGTGTCTGTATACCCACCGCGGCGCCGCGCCGTGCTACAGTGGGGCAGCCACTTCAACGGCGAAAACGGCGGACAGATGCGATTAAGCGATGGGAAAAAGGCCGCGCGATTGAAAAGCCAAATTTCGATCACGAAAATTGGAGTAGAACGTTAGATATGTGTCTGACCATAGCCGACTGTTACTACTGATTTATGAAAATGTCACTTTGTTGTCTGATCCTCGTACGCAGGCTAATGCAAGTTAGCTGAGCGATCAAAAGATCAACATTGGACACGTCGCATACAGAGTCCGCATACTTCGCAAAACGATAGTGACACTTGCACTTAAGCATCAAGCATCGCAAAAGACACGCGCGCACTCGGCACACGCGCTCTCTCGAAAAGAGATAATCAGCAGACGGAGAAACTTGAAGTAGCCGAAGCCAGCCGAGCTTTTAACATGTTCAGCGAGCGTAAAGGAACTTGAGCGAACGCATAATGAAAAAGGCAAAAAGTCAATAGGTATAAGCGAGAAAAGGAGGAGGAGGAGGAGGAGGAGGACATCGCCTCACAAGATCTTATCCAGATAGTCGTATAAAGGAGGGAAGGCTCTGGGCACGAAGGGAGAGAGGAAGAAAAAAAAGATGGCAGAGAAAGACGCTGAAAAGGGTGCAGCCAGTGGCGAAGGAATGCGGTGACCGGCAGGCAACGCGCGGGGACAGTGACGCGGCCCCCCGCGGAGGCTCAAGCGTTAATTTACTCGTATAGCGAGAGAGCAAGCGTGCGCAAGCCGTACCCTCGTCGTACAGAGCTTTCATTCCATAATGCGCTGTACTAGGTTCCAATGTTGTGTGCGTGTATGTGTATGTGTGGTATATACTCGCGAGCGTTCACTAGCTTCGTTGGCTTTATCAATTTCATTTTTTTTCTCGTACTAGTCTCAGACGTGAAGATTATTGAAAATTTGGATTTCATTCATTACACAATAAGTTATCGAGTCTTTTTGTAGGGAATGTTCAGTTGATGCACATGCTGGCTAGTCCACTGTTATCTAACTTTAAGTTTCAATTTAAAACGTAATTGAATGAAAAATCTCATATTGAATAAGAAGGTTATATCCAATGTCTGCATTACCTTTCAAAATTTATGTATAGCAATGAAAATTATTGAATAGAGTGTTCTTCTGGTCATAAAATGAACTTTGAGGCTACCCATCTAGCGACAACAAATGCATGTAATAAAATTCCAACGGAAAAAGCTTTTCATTATTTTGAACATGCTTCAAGACATGTATTCTTTTGTAAACAAAATCATTTATCATATTTTTTAGTTACAATTAGTTTCTATTTTTAATGAGCTATCTCTCTATCATTTCATTTAACGTATTTTCTATAATGAAGCAATCAAAAATATAGCTGAATGTAAGATTATCCAGTGTCTGCGATATCCGAGAATTATTTAGTTCTCTGTACTGCCGTAACGTGTCAAATACTATACTGTTACTACGGATATATATAGCAAAATTGATTGAACTGAGTGTTTTCTTTATTTTAACACCAAGTCTGCTCCATCTACCGACAACAAATTTTATTTCATACTTCAAAATACACAAGAAATAAGCTTTCCATTTTACAAAAGAAAATATTGTTTTTATTCAGAAATCATCTCGAATCCTTGCAGTTATTGCACTATTTAGTATTGAATAAAACGTATTTTCTGTAATAAATAAAGCAGCAATTGAAAACAGCTCCCTCGAACAATAATATGGAAAAGTTACTGCACGTCAAAGGAGAGCAATGATCTCGAAAGCATGCAGATTTTACACACACGTACACGCGTACAGAGAAAGAGAGCTAAAACGTGCATGTGCGGACGTCCGAGTGGCTTGTACATCACTGGTGGCTCGCTCGTATTTATACATCGCTTGTATTTATGGGATCCCACGCCACGCCGACCAGCAGCAGCAGCATTCGTCCTCACCTTCCGAGAGCTCATCGGCCCGTAACATATTTTATCGCGAGCAAAAAAAAAATCACTTTGGCGCGCGCTCGCCCTAACTCATCCGCTGGTTTATGTTACGGGATTTTATGAAAAGGACGAAAGCAGAAAAGCTATATATATACACCGGCACCTGCGGAGAGAGAGGGCGAGAGGGATAGGGGGGGGGGGGGCGACAAAAAGCGGCCGTTTGACAACGGCTGCTTTTGCTGACCAAAACTATATTACACCTGACGAATTAACGATTATATTTATTGCGGTTTATTAACGCATGAATTATGACTTAATACGAGCGCACGCCGAAGCCTGCGCATTTTTCCCTGGAGAGTTTTTAGAGGATTTTTTTACGAGTTTCGCTATAAACCCTGTTATCGCCTTGGTGTGCCCGACGATAATGCGATCTTCGACTGAAATACGATATCTTTTTCGTCGCGAGTATTATCATTCCGACCGCAAGACGATCACTTCCCTCCCGCGATGGCTACTCATTTACATCTGCGACTATCGATGCTTGACAAATTACGTGACCGCGTATGACAGATGCACGAGGAGAATTTTTACTTGGCTCGGAGCATTTCTACGTACGTACATTTTTTTTCCCCCGACGAGCGTTGCATTCGCCGCCGAACAGCTGAAAAATATGCAGTAGCGCGAAGACGAATAAACTAAGCTGCAAGTGCGCCGGGTCGTTCTCGAAGCGAGGGTAATATTGAAGGTTCTCGGTCAAAGCTCGGCTCGTGGCGGTGCGCCCGGCCAGGCGGAGGATAACGAAGCCGACGACAGGGGCCGATGATTTAGCGGCTGCGGCCATTCTTCGGCAGGCGCTCACATCGGCGCATTCTGCTCGGGACCCCCGCGGACACGTTTCTCTCTCGTCTTCGCATTTACAATTATAATCCTCGCGTGCCATATATAGATTTCGTCGTGCTTATCCATTAAATTCCAGTCGAACTTAACGACACCGCGTCATTTCTCTTCGTCTCTTTCTCTCATCGCGAGCTCGAGACTATCAAAAAGCTCGCAATGATTCGCACGCAATCAAATAATCAGAAGCAGTATGCACGGCATTATTGAATTTTACAACTCGCGCGCTGTGCGACGGTCGATATTCGAAGCTAATAAAAGTCGCTTACATTGCACTTAAAAAATGCAGTCGAACTGCTGGCGCGTCGCGCATCTATCAATGTATGTGTGTGTGTGTGTGTATGTGCGTGTGTGTGCTTCATTCGCTCCAATTCCCGTGCGGCAGGCAATTAAGTTGCGCGCGCGTGACAATTAATAACCATTTTTCGCGGAGCCTTATACGAAAGAAGCGCTTATCTCCTCGTTAAAGTCGTGTCGCTCGCATGGCTCTCGAATCAATCTGACATTTTAATGCGCGATCTCGACTCATCGTCCACACAGAAAGGAAAAAAAGAGCGCATCCCATAAATAATGCGCGAGCGAGAGCAACGAAAAAAAAAATAAAAGAAATCGTTAAAATTCGAGGGAAAAACCGCATTCGCACTTTATAAAGCGGCGAAATTTACGATTCGCGCGCTGCTGCTGTTGCATTATTATTATTATTATTATTATTATTATTCCATCGGTTTTTTTTCGTGCACGGCAGCAGCAGCAACGGAGAGTGAAATAACATCGCCAGTCGCGTAATAAAGTGGACGATGTGCGAGCTGAACGCGACATTATTAATTTGCTGCAGCTGAAAAAAATGAAGAAAAAAAAAACTCTTTCTCTTCGGCTGGTTGCAGGTGCCGTGAAGAGCAGTTCTTATCGCTACTATGAGATCTAGAAAGAGCGGATACGGATCAATCAATGCGAGCGATTTGTCAATCATGTGGGCGCAAGTTTTTCGTGGAAGTAGTATTCGATGAGAAAAACCCGCATATTTTGACGGCTACGTGGTTATTATTACTTTCTTTTTTTCGAGAATTGGAGTGCGGTGTGTTGATGCTGACTGCGGTGTGTAAAGATACTTTGGCGGCGGGTGGTGCGACGTGTGGTTATATTCCGAGAGGGATGCAGGACAGCTGTTCGCTGGTTGACGGGTGATTAAGTTTAAGTGACTCGCTTTGTTATGTAATGGACACTGTTGAATTGGGACTCGTGTGAATTTTTATGCGTCTGTAACGGCCAGTTGAATATACAGAAAAGAATGTGCTTCATCTTGAAAAAAGAAACTAATTAATTCCAAAGAAGTGCTTGCGCATGGAATATATTCCGTCGAGTTTATCTGTAAATCTTTTAATATGAATCATCCAACAGATTTGAGAATAATAGGCACTGACGATCGTTTTAAGAAAAAGATCAGCAAATAACGAATGATATTTTTTCTGGAAAATATATATCCTTCGCGCAATATCGAAATTCAAAATGTTGATAGTAATAATTTTTATTTAATGTTTATAACATCAAACATAAACTTATCAGACGATCAAAAATAACTGCTAAATATCACACACGCACGTATGATTACATTGAACACTACGATAAAAGACAAGTAACATCATTCCGCGTTCTGCTTAAATTGTGATGATGTAACCACAAAGAACAGTAAAAAGTCGAGCACCGCATGTGAGCACGCAACCAAACGAAGAAAAAACGCCTAAAAAGTCAGTAGAAGCGCACTTGGAGGACTCGCACGCGTATCAGAAACAAGACAAGTCCAAGATACAACTTTCCATATGGCGCTCTCTTGGCGGACGTATAATTAATACTCGAGGATTTTCAATAAATAGCGGAGCAGCAGCGTCGGTGAGAACGTATAATCGAGCTATCCATCAGGAGTCGCGTAATGAGCAGGCGGGGGGTCGCGATGCAAATGCGCTAATTGAAATTCTCCTCCGATTCGCGCTTGTCGAGAGCCAGCAGATCGTCCTCGATGAAAAGCTGCCCTGCAACGTGTGTATATATACGTACGCGCGAGCCAAAGAGACGGCCAAATTATTTCGTTGACGGCGCCCCGCAAACTTAAACGCTCGTATAGACAGACACGTGGAGATTATTATTTTTAGCCAGAGTTTTTGGTGACCCGTGTCCTTAATTGTGTCGAGAATGAATTTATTATAGGTTCTTACGCTTGGGAAAGAATTTTTTTTCCAACGTGACAATTGCATTTTATAATTCGTGAGGGACGCGGGTCTTAAATGAACGGCATGAGATATCCTTGTAGTTCCGCATGAAAATTATGATATCAAACTGAGTATATTGACTATCATTATGTCGAAAATAAATAATCAATGAGTTTTTAGAAACCATTAAAATAAAATAAATAGGCCAATCAATTAATATCGCTATTAAAGGTGGTCATAATCAGTAAAATAGACTTTATTTGCTATTGGAATTATGCGATTGTATAATGTCTGTAGAGATCTTCTTGAACGAACTTAACTTATTGAAAGCAAAGATGAATTTTATTTATTAAAAAAATTGAATTATTGGTGAAGATGCAAATGTTATTCAAACAAAAACAATATATTTCTATCTACACTTATTAGAACGTGTAAAAAACATTTTTTTCTGTTGCGGCATATTTTTCAAAAGACTTAAAATTGTGCTTTTAAAAGCAAATTGTATCTCAATTGACAATTTTTTCAGCGCGCGCTCTACTGTAAAATCATTTTTCAATTACATAAACTCGTTTGGAATCCTTATTTTGAAATAAATCACTCGATAAATTAAATTATCTGTTGGTTCTCAAACTGCATTATTAGAATTTTTGTAAAAAATTATTAAAAACATCATAAAAAAATTCGCCGGAAACCTGTAGCAAGCGCCATCACGCGCAAGGTGCACCAACAATACGCATTCCTGGCACGCCACACGCACTCGTATAACGACCAACAATCGGGACGTTTTTCATATCAGCACGCTCATAAAACAACAAAGAGAGAGGGAGAGAGAGAGAGAGAGAAGAATTCTCTGGCAAAACGAGCGTTCGTTCCGAGAATAGCCATATACGCACGCGCGCAGGTCTTGGCTCGGAAGCGCTTTTGGGATTATAATCCTGGAGATAAATAATCCGGCAGCTTGGCTCATTTGTCGCGCCGATAATTATAAGGAGGTGTTATAGCAAGCGCACGTGAGCCACGGGGCGCCTCCCCGCTAAACTTGACCACTTGGTTAATTATTACCCCTACATAAACAGCTGTCTCTGTCTCTCTATCTTTTCACCGCATTCCTTCGGCTGAATTTTCACTTAATTATCGGCTCTTCTTAGCTTCGCACCATTATTCGGGCGGAAAAACTCGACAGTACACCGTGGCGCGCGCGTTTTCGATTTTCGCATATGCACATGATAAATACTTTGTTGTATATTAATTGCATTTCAGCGCAAGCTTTATGACCTCCCGGACTTACTCTCCCACAGGCCCTCGCAACACTTTTGTGTGTACAGTAGTAGCTCGCATTCAATTAACTGCGCCGCATGTGAAATATTACGCTGCGTGGTGTAAAGCGCGTGCGAAAGCTCGATTTCTCCTTTTTCTCTCTCTCTTTCTCGCTCACTTGGACCAGCCAGACAGATGAGAGACGACGCTCGGGCGATAAGAGTCTGCTGCTGAGAAATCGACTGAGTTTTTCATGTGTCTCGTGCGCGCGAAGATTGTATATTTCAAGATTTAATAAAAGTCTCGCAAAATATATGCAAAGTGTGTGTGCTTGCAAAGAGATTGATTTATTTCATCAGTATGTTGTTTACTTTTTGAGGACCACGATCATATTATTTTGTTGGACAATGCAGCATTTTTCTTTAGATTTACCCGAAAAGTTCCATAATATATCTTCCGGGTTGCGAATAGAGGTACATGTTTGTGCATTAAAGCCATCAATAACACGTTTGTTGTGCTTATTATCTTTATCGACAATGGATATGGAATGTACAATAATTTTTTCCCAATTTGACAATAATTTTGTAAAATACAATACAGTCTGGGATAAGACTATAGAGATGCACGTTCATTAAAATCGCAGTACTTGAAATAAACTTGGTAACGCTACAACAATACCAAATTTATTAATAATTATAAAATATATTTCCTGTACACTCATTTCTGTATATTAAGTTATTGCAGCTAGAGGTGCAACCAATAGTTGGAAAGTCTATCAATTAGTGCGAGCTTACTCAATAATAAAGTTTTCTAAAAGCAATCGTCCCAAAGAAAAGCAACCTAGTTACTCCGAATTAAAAGAAAAAAAAACAAAGACGCAGGGCATCAAGTTCGATATCCGGCAATCGATGCACGTGGCGGTACGGACGAGTTATCGAGGAAAAAGTGTCCAGTCGTGAATAATAGAAAAAGCTTGCCTTGCCGGTAAAAGCGGCAAGCGGAAGAGAGAGAGAGAGAGAGAGAGAGAGAGAGAGAGAGAGAGAGAGAGAGAGAAAGAGAAAGAGATATAGGATATCAAGACTTGCAGCTGTGCGCGTATATAAACGTTTTAGTTTCTAATTGAGATTGGCCCGCGGCTAATCGTATAAGATGCAGGCGCGCGCGCGTTTCCATTTCGCTCTGAATAATCGAGCGACTCTTCGAGCCCGAAGAGCCCCGAATATCGAGGAAAATTAATACCAGCTTTATTAATCAATTGAATGGCTTCGATCTATCTTTGATTCGCTTTTACGTGAATTATTGAGCCCGAAAATTCCCCAAAACGAGAGAGAGAGAGAGAGAGAGAGAGAACCGATAACGGTCGCGTGAGCGAATATTCGCTTAGCTCTTATTTTTTACCTTTGCTTGGTCCTCCACAGGACGTGGATTATTAATCGACGTTTTCGGCTTCCTCGCCGTGTGCTGATTTAATTAATTAAAGTCAATTATAAGGGTTCGCCAAGTGAATTATTCGTCGTTGTATATGAAAGTTCCGGCACAAAATTCTTTCGGCCAATGCCGATGACAGCCGATCATTCATATCATTCAAATTTCGCTCGCAAGTTAACGTAATATCCAATTTAATTTTTGTTGAAAGTATATTATTCAACCTACACATTTCACACATGGATAGTTTGATGAGTTGATTCTTCATTCGAATGACTTTTCAAGCACATTCAGGAAAATGCGAAGACCGTAAATCCCAAAAGGAGAAAAGAAAAAAGATGGCAAATGTGAAGGAGCCTGCTGAGTGTCTGCTTCAATAAGATCGAAGTCATTTCCGTGCGGGGCAAATATAACAGTAACAAGACGAAGCTTCGCGACAGCAGCGTTAGCTTGGGTGCGCGCTCGATCAACTCCCTCCGGGAGTTACCGCGAGTATATAGACTACACGACAGCTCAGCCAATCCTGTGCCAATGTCCCTCTCTCTCTCTCTTTCTCTCGCTTTGCCTCGTGATTTTCCCTCTTTGAATTCGACTCTTTGCTAGGCACGCTTGAGCGACTCGACGGAAAAAGGCTGTCGAAAAAGGGGTAAATTATATAGGTAGCGTTGGCACTTGCCCCTTTTTTGCATAGTTGCTAAATATTTATTTTTTTGTTAGTTTTTATTTCTTATTGGACGAAGTTTGTTATTATCAACTTCACTATCATTGCGGAAAAAATCATATTTACGAAAAAAAAAGCTATCTAACTTTATTTGAAAATCTCATATTGCGAAAACTATCAAATTTGGAGTAAAACTAAAGAAAAGAAACGTGCAAGTCCTCGGCACGAAAATTGACAACAATGTTGAGAAAACAGCGCAAATAAAAGCATCGAAAGTCGCAAGATCGCGAGTAGGAAAGTAGGGGATTTTATATACGCAGTGTACGTGCGTCGCCGTCTGGAAGCTTACAAAAGCCCCAAGAGAGCGCGAGCGCTTTCGTCTCTGCATTGGTGCGGCGCGGAGTGGAGAGATAAAGAGAGACCGTTTCATCTCTGAACTACTGATGCCGTACGCGCCCGCGTAGATAGCAGAGGGTAGGGCAATCGAGCGCCGGAGCGTGTAATTGAGTCCCACCCGCGTCGCGATCGCTACTTTATCGACCGACCTTCTCTCTCTCTCTCTCTCTCTCTCTCTCTCTCTCTCTCTCTCTCTCTCTCTCTTTCTCTGTCCTTGTTACTGCTGCTCGTGCAGCTTTTCGCTGAAAGCATCCTCTATATGCCAGAGTTTTACTTGTGCGCTTGCTTGCTTCAATACTTTACAATTTTTCAGCTGTAAATTACTACCTTACTTATATAAAGCGGCTTTCGGTGGCGAATTGTAGACGCGGCTGGCTTGTTATATAGATTCATTACAGTGTTTGCAAATTTTTCCGTTAATTCGCATGCGAGTCGAGCTAGAATGTTTTGAACACAAATACGATTTTATAATTCAACATGATTGATTAGACTTACATGTTTCTTGCTATTAATGCAATGATGTGTGACTGCTCAAAAACTTCATTTCCTTATTTTGTTTTTGTCTATAATTGTAAAAATCGACAAGTAGGGAAACTACAAAATCCTAATACTTGTACATGCGGTAGTGGAAGTGGAGTAAGAGATACAAAGATCAGTGTCACAACGTATCGCGTATACATTTTCCATATGTGATAGCGAATTCTCAAATTTTTCAGTTGGAACTCTTTTAGATACGCAGCCTCTCCAACAAACCTAGATCTTCTAAAATAAGCTTGATTCAAAGTACAACTGATGTTTTGTATACTTTTTATAGAATGTTTATTTAATTTCTTAGCTGCAATCAGATAAAGCAGACCATAACGTGTAGCGAATAAAATACAAAAAATATCTTACTAATTGTAATGAAATTATATTGTAAATGATAATATGACCAGCAGGAAAAGAAATAATTGAAATTGCAATAGCACAATTGAAAAATTCCTTCTTTTAAAAACTGAATACTGAATATTAACGAAATCCTTCTGAAATAATTTTTCGGTATTTTCAATCATTCCATATTTGATTTATTTGGCTGATTTCATTAAAACATTTTTATTGATTTTTGATTAATTAAGTCTGAATTGATAAAAGTCAATAATTCGTAAAGCTTGAAAATACATATCCGATTCGTTCATATTAATGACTCTGAGAATAATAAAGTGTTCATGTATTTGCCCAAGTAGTTCAATATAACAAGACGTATTAGAATATTCACATTCAGAATCCTTTCGCTGAAAGTTTGAATATATAGTTCTTCTTTCGTAATCAGACTGTCTAGATCTATTATAACAAAACTAGCTTTTGAAGTAAATACTAAAAAGTAAAATAATTAGAAATTCAAGATCAGTACGAGTATTAGAGCCATTATAACAAAGAAGAAACGAGGAAATATTCTTTTTTCCTGACAATTTCATCAAACATTTTAGCACAATATACTACTTTGAACGTCCGAGAATTAATGCAAAAATATGTAAAATGAACATTTGTTTGCATCTACTAAGTGGACTACAAGAAGAATTTGCTAATGCCAAAAGCGGATAGTACTGAAATTTCTTGAACCGAGGAAAGAAAAAGGGGTATACAAGCTTTGAGCGTTTACTACGCGATCGTATTCCAAAATAAGGCAAGAAAAGGAAAGGAAAGTAGGAAGCGGAAATAAAGCGAAGAAGCTTGGAACAGCAGCAGAGCAGCAAGATTAAACCCTTCCGATTGTAGTTGTCCCTGCTCCTCGAGAATGTTGGGCTGCACGTACAGAGCCACAAACGAGGAAGTAGTGCTCGTGTCGATGGGATGCAATAGAGAAATGATTAGATTAAAATGTAAAGAAGCGCGCGCCTTCTGTTTGCGCATTTCACGGTTGGCCTGTAAAAAGGCAGAGCGACTAGCGCTAGACAGATGGCAGTCGCCCGCACTCAATGGCCTGAGAAATTGGATCGCGTTTTAACTCCCTTACTATTCGACTGCCGCGCGCACTCTTCTCTTTATTTATTTGCCGGTGTTACGCTCACACTCGCGCAATAATAAATAACACGACAACTTATTACAAAAGATCTGAAAACGTGTTCGTTGATGCAAAACGCGCAGAGCAGATCGAGCGTTTTGCAGCTCGTGTCCATCACCAGATTCGACTAAATAGCAGAACAATAGTCGAAGAGAACAACAAAATTTCCTAGTAACGCTTTTGTTCTTAATGCGTTCGATATGTCAGGGGAGCAACTCATAACAGTATGCTTTCCTTGTTTTTCCTTCTCCTAAGTGCCCTTCACCCCTTCATCTTTGCTCTACCTTCCTCCTTTTTTTATCGCTGCCAAGCGAGCGGGGACCTCTCTCTCTCTCTCTCTCTCTCTCTCTCTCTCTCTCTGACGTTCGCGTTTTTATTATTTCCGACGCGGGGGCCAAATGTTGCCGCTGCTGCTGCCGAGTATGAATTTATCGGGCTCGAAATTTTCAGTGCCCCGCGCGCGAGGAGCGAGCAATCATCGCTGAGTGCCTCTCCTCCTTTTTTCAACTGCCTTTCAGTTTTCCTCGCTAGCTCCTTTATACCAAATGTGACTCTTCAATTATTTTTACGAGCTAAAAGGATGAAGACATTATTATTCACATTTTAGACTTATCCGAGAGAAAATCGAGGCCATTTGTGACATTAACAAAAACTTTCTCCAAAAAATAGTTATTCAATTAGTTTGATAATTATCTCGTCTGTTCATCATTTCTGATGCACTAAGCTAATTGGGATTCTGGCAATCAACTTCTTAATTAGATGGTCTTACGAAATCAATAAAAGCGAAAAAGATTTTTACGTGTACCTATCGCCTAATGCGGTGATAGAGCAGATGATTAGCATAACAAAGACAAATTATGACAAATACGTTCGAAGAAACGCCGTCGATGACGAAATCAAAGAAAAGTCAACGACTTGTGAATGCACGAACGTCCCACGATATGGCTCCTAATCACCCTATTAAAAAAAAAAAAAATCCATGTACATTAAAAAATATAAAAAATGATCTGGAATCCATTATCAAGCGTAGAGCTTTCTCTCTCTCTGACTACTCAGATACAGTGATACGTATGCGTGCCCCACCTCTTGAAAAACAGAAGCGCGCGCTTGGATTCTTTTCTCTCTCTCTCTCTCCCTCTCTCTCCTCTTTAAATTTTTTTTGTAGAGCTGACACGGTATGGCGCTGAGCGAGCGAGTTAAGGGGGTATATGCGCGTAGCATGCTCTCTCTTGAGATAATCGCCACTTACGGAAGACGAATGCTCTCGGGCGACTTCGTGCTTAATACGATCATTTATCGCCGCAGATTAATTTTAATATTCCGCGGTTATTATTATCGTCGTTTATATATTTGGACGCGGCAGCGTCGCGCCGCTGGATATCGAAAGCGTTGATCGAGTGCGGGACACGTCCGACTCATAAATTTGATTGACAGCTGACACTCGACCCGTGTACGCACATCCGTAATCTCTCCGAGTTTTGTTCTTCGCTTGTTTCGCTCTCTCGCTGGCGACGAGCCCGTTGACTTAAAGGGTTCGCCAGGTACCATGCCACACAACCAGTTAACGGGAATATTTCCGGCCGGTTGAACCAAATCATTTTTCTTCAAAATCTATCTTTCGCCTTCGGACACATCTGTAAATGTATCGCTCCTCTCTTTTTATCGATCACTCTATGCCTAAGCAGTCGCTTGTGTCTTTTAAATTGATCGATTGTATTAGCTTATTCATTCAAATTTGCTGAGGGGAAATGAAGTTCCTTTTACTGTTATCGAAAGTACAGCGTTTCCCGTATTTCAATGCAAATTAAAAATACAAACCATGCGACACGGAAAAAAAGAACCGAAGCGCATGATTCTTATCATAGGTGCAGTGTTTCTCCATAACATCTGCTCTCTATCAACATTTTCAAGGATCCCGAAAGGTCTATAATTTTTGTCGCCGTAGCACATAGCCCTATAGTTACAATTTTTCATCTCCGTTCCTAACAGCAAGAAACGAAAAAACAGCAACCAAACAACTTACACCTTCAGGCTGCCGATAAATTCTTCTTTTTCACGGGCGTTTTGTTTCAAGTTAAAAGAAGAGAGACGGCGTGCCCATAAAATACATTTTTAAACAAAAAAGAAAAAAAAAGAGAGAAAGAAAAAGGCGGCATATTTGTACGCGCGAATGTCGCGAAAAATAAATACATAAATTCTCGAGCGGTTTGGCTTCTGGTAAAAAAAGGAAGGAGTATAGCCGTGATATCGGGGGTTCTCTTTTATTGCGCGAGCGCGATCACAAAGCACATACGTAAATTTATAGCCTATGCTCGCTCGGAGAAACCCAAAAGGAACGAAAAGAAAAAAGCTCAAACAGGCGTTTGTACCGCCACCCCCGCCAATTTGTTAATTAAACAAGCGGTGCGCTACGATCGTGATCGTCAGCAATTTGCCTGGGACAATTTGCCTTTGTATTAGGCTTTCAATCAAATGGCGATTAGCGTATGGCTTCAATTTATTTGAATCACTTCATTTTTTCTATCGACGTTAGCCTCGTAAACTTTTTTTGGACTTATATACGCACTATTGTGATTGCACGAGGGGATAGCAACATCTTTCTGCAATATCTTTACGAGCTTTATCCAGTACATATCATACAGAATCATTGCACAATAAGCCACGGAATGCCACGCGGTCGCGGTGAAATATTTATAAAGGGTGAAGAAAACGCGCCCCTTGTTCTGAAAGTGGGAAAAACTTTGGGGAGGTTATACAGGAATAAAAGAGAGAGGGAGAGAGAGAGCAAAGTAATGACGGGCCGATAGAGGAGCCGATCGCCAGTAATATGCCCGTGAACGTAAGTTATGGCGAGCGATATGTACGAAAACTGTTTTCGATATTTTGGATTTGAAACTTTATCTCGATGTCTTGGTCTTCCCTTTTTTCTTTCTCCCTATACGTATTCTACGCGTTTCCTTGAGCTTTTCTCCAGCAAACGGATGCCCGACATCGCTACATACTTAGCTTCAGCTGTATTTGGTCTCATTACGGCTATTTTAAATTTCGGATTATCAAGATCCCTACATTTTTCAAGACTCGAAGTAATTCGACCTTGCGACAACTAGTAATTTGAGTTGCAACTTTGATTTTACACAGTTCAACGGTATGTTCGCGTGGGTCGGCTGCTTGTGAAAAACTCATGAATCACGAACTTATTAAACACACGCGCTTGTTCTCTAAAATGCACACTTCCAGTTAAAAAATTATACATCATTAAAATTGATTTTCACAAATGTAGTCTGTGCATAAAATTGAGCATTTATAAAATTGGAGTGGCAGTATATTAATATTCAATATTTTTCAGTACCTTAATTCATTTCGTTTTGAAAATTATGAGTTCATATATTATAATTTAAATAGAACGATTTACGATTGAAAGATTGTTAGGTAGTCAGGATTACCTAGAGATCGTCTCTTACGAAGTAGAACTTAATTACGAGGTCGTAATAATTAATCCAAAATCCAATAGTGACTTCTACCTCTACTACCCCCCCCCCTTCTCCCGCTCAATTCTCTAATTCATGCGTGTCTCTGACTCGTCGATAACCTCCTCCCAAAAAGTCAATTTCAATAAAACATCGTTGTCCGCGTGATAGGGCAATAATCGACTTTTGGCTCCACGAACCTCCAGGGACTAATGATCGAAAAAAGGCAGCAGCAACAGCACCAGAATTTACGTGATGTGTCCGACCGCAAACACTATAATAAAATTTCTTCCTCGTCTGCTCATATATATGTATATAACTTCAGGATAATTCGAGTACTTTATTAAATAGGCTTGTTTGCTCCAAATTATGGTCATTAACATCGACCCTCTCTCGATATATATGTATATGGGCGCAAGACGGCTAATATCGACCGATTGCATAACTGCCACATGTGACATCATCAAGCATGCAGCTGTATAATTTTCGTATAGTGTGCAGGAAGGGAAATGAAAAAAAAATTATTCTGTGCATGCAACAAACAAAAGTATTGAAAGTTAGTAGGGTACGTATATCCAAAGTTCGCTTTCAGACATCGTCACCCATGGCAATCACTGTGAGTGTGTGGGAGTTTATCAGAGCTAGCTAGCTGTCGTGCTGTTGCCTCGAGGGGAATAAGGACACCGAGAGCCGATCGAGTGCAGCTTTATCGGAGCGAACTCGCACCACCGTCGGACGTCGACGTGAGCTCGCGTTTACGAGCCACTAAAAAACTTTCGTCTTCTCTCTCTCTCTCTCTCTCTCTACGTACACACGTAGCATAACGAATAAAGGAAACAGAAGAAAATAATGTAATTGTTTGCAGCGGTGATTTTGATTTCGGCGCGGATCATGTTGAATATTTCAATGCTCGGAAATGTTGATTGTTCCAACTGGATTTATGACTGTCCGCGTTTAATACCCCTCACGTTATCTGAATAATCACAGTGCTAAAGTGCAATACATATTTATTGCTACATGCGCTGCTCGCTATTATATACATATACTCGCGGATGAGTTGAGTGAGCGAAGATTTGCGTGTATCACGCGCCAAAGCGTATCTCATCAATTGATCGCAACTTTCTGTGATTGAATATTCGCGCGAAACGAATGAACAATTTTGTCAAGTAGCGCCTGAATAGCATAAAGTTATTATCGACGTGGCGTCAGGAATCAGCAAAAAAGTCCAAGAATTAATTAAAAAGAAAAAAGATGAGAGACGGAGAGAGAGAGAGAGAGAGAGAGAGAGAGAGAGAGAGAGAGAGAGAGAGAGAGAGAGAGAGAGAGAGAGAGAGAGAGAGAGAGAGAGAGAGAGAGAAAGAGACCGACAGATGGAATTCGCATATTCATACGCGTGCTGCGTGGGGGAATTTACGAGTTTCTGGTTTTCCTCTCTGTCGTGTTGTACGACATGTGTAACGCGGTGGCCAAAACAATTTGTATTAAAATGAGTTGGCCGACTGGTTTATTGCCACGCACGATCGATCGCGTGCCACGATATTCGCCGGATAATTTCGGGTTGATCCACTCCAGAAATGACTTTCGCGCGCGCGGCATCCCCCTCGTGTCACGAGCAACGGCGTCGCGTCATAAAACGTTTATTCATCTATCAATACGTAAATCGAACGTGGATGGATACTTGAAAGAGAGAGACAGAGAGAGAGAGAATGAGAGAGCAAGTCCACATCATAAGTCATTAATGTCTGCGCGCGCGGACCCGACGCGAGCGTCATTGTCGCCGCGCGAGAATCCGGAGCACGTAGATGATCTCGGCTGCCGATAATGTTGGCGCGCGAACTCGGAGGATATATCGATCAGCCACCCACGATGTGGATTATGAATGGTGCCTAGACGTACTCTCTTCCTCTCTGTCCCCCTTTCTCGTTCTATCATGCATAAGACTGTCGATAAAATGACGCGTTTACTTGACGATAACGATTGTATGCAATGGCTCTCTCGCGTATGCATTGTGGTTACAAATTATCGAAATGGCATTATTAATCGTTCCGAGTGCTGCTCGATTTATTTGCAGGATTTTGTTGAAATTTCTAGTGCTTCACAGTAGAAAAAGTGAAAAGTGGTTATTATTTACACCTTTTATCATCTTAAGATAACAGATAGATTTATCGACGAGTATGGTAAGGTCATAAATTATGCTTTACTTTAAACAAAATCAATAAATCTAGCTACAACATTGTTATGAGATCGATGTACGAATTCGCTTAAGTTCTTTCAAAATATACAAAACAGTTTTACAATTTTTCAACAAATACCAATGAGGCCGCATCAATAATTTTACAACTACAATCAATAGAAACTGAATCGATGCGATGCTCTTTCCATTCGGTAAATAAAAAAAATAAATGCAAAATTCATTTATTCATTTGATCTGGCTAGATTGCATAAGTCAGGAGTACTATAATGCCTAAAACCTATCAAATAAATTGCAATAATTGTAATATCAAAACTGAATTAAGCTCATTAATTTCCTTCAAATATCGTCATAAATTTATTTATTTTTGAGAACGAATTTCTTTTGACATCTTACATTTTACGTCAGCAATAAAATATTAATCACTCATAAAACATAATTACAATATCAGTGTATAGAATTACCTAATGATCCATAATTATTTACAGTGCAAATGTCTCAGAAATTTTTTCAATTAAGATCTACACAGATGTTTTCATTGTCAAACAAAAAATACGGATAGCATCTCATAATAGGCATTAAAACGGATAAAAATACAGAAAACGTTCGATTTCATTTTGAAATCGTTCGATTAATATTAAAGTTTCCATCTAGATCTATATAAAATTCGCTATATTAAGTGCATTCTTTTTTTATTTTTCATAGAATACCTTGATTCATTAAACGTAAAATAATGCACGGTAGTAAAAGTACTTTTGTTACAGGGACAATTTCACTAGTAGCAAAGTATGTAGAGGTCTGTAAGTATTATATTTGAAAGTGAAATAACGACATTTTCTAATCGTAAAATAATAACTTGCTCAAAAAGTCCATATGATATTCAAGCAAACATTTAAATGATGGAAAGTCAACTTCTTCTTTCTTATGATTCTATTATCTATATGTCTATTATCTATAGACAATTGTAACACTCGTCAGGAAAAGTCAACTAACAGTAAGTTAACGCTAGAACATGCTATATCTCACGGACAAAACAAACAAACTTAGAGCAATCTAATTCTAAGTATGACTATAAAATAATAATGATCATAAAAAGTTAAAATATATATTTCTACCCGAATATACGGTGACTCTTATATATAAAGCTAGGTCTTAATTAGACTTTATCGTACATTCAGTACATTCGAGTGATTTAGTTATTGAACTGTACTTCAGATCTCTTTTTTTCTATAAGATAAACAATAATGCAAAAAATCTAAAGTAACTTGACGCTTACTTTATCTTTTAAAGTATCAAATACTCATCAATGAATATGTTGTCATCTACAATATGATTTTTAAAACTATTTTCTTCAAAATAAATAAAATTAATAATTTTAGATCTAAAATTGGAACTTAGTTAATATTTGAATCGGTTATTTTTCGAAGAATATGAAACGATTTTACGATTTCCATAATATGCAACAATATGAAAACATCCGTAGAGGATAAGAATCGAATGCTAAGGTTCCTACCACTTAAAGTATTGCACAAATCAGCGAGAGACATCTTCGGCTATAACTTAAACCATTACTATTTCTTCCATCTTGTTGTTTACTTTTGCTTTTGGTCCGCACTGACTGAAAACGCGATTTTTTCCATTTTTCTGTACAATTAATAGCAACTGAATTCATGAATATCTTATTCTGATAAATTAAAAATGATATTTACTTAATTCCTTTTATTCCAATATATTAATCATTGATAAGTCTTTCAATGTGATATATTCAAACAAATATACGATGTATAAACTTTAATATAATAATACGTTCTTTGTAATCATTGAACTTATACTGAGTATTTCAAAATGACTTTGTATTACTAAATAATAAAAAAAAGTGTAGATATGTAAATCAACTCTTGCTTGAATTACATGATAAATAAATAAATAAATAAAGCAAATGGCCATAACAAACACAAAATATGGAAAATGTTTTATATTTTATCATAATCAATTTTATCTGCAATTTCAAGTGAGTTAATTAATATTCTATTTAATAAATCAGATTAATAAGAATTGTAAAATAAATGCCTTTGGATTGATGAAAAATCAAATTTCATCCAATTTGTTCCTTCTTTATCAAATCAGTTCTTACATAAAAATTTTCGTAATTTATTATATAAAAACTTATCTGACTAATATTGTTCTTTCATGATGTAGCGAGAACCAACGTATGCTCTTACCTGATTTTTTATATGGGTAATTTTTTTTTATTTCAATGGGCCTGGAGACACAGGGTGACAGACTTTTTTCAAACTTTGCACCATTATTGCATGTTGATGAAAAGATAATAATTTTTTCAAATTTTTATACCGAAATATTAATTAAATAAAATATTATTAACTTTTAATAAATAATGATAAAAAATAGTACAGATACTATGAAGCCCAGTGAGGGCGAAATTAGCATGCTACTGACGAAACCGCGACCGCGGGAATGCTAATTTCGGGCTGTTAGACAAAAATAAAAATTACAATGATTACATAATATCAAAACTCAAGTTGATAAGTATAACATCAAGATTAACTCTTCTTTGTATGAACTTTAATTAATGTTCGCTCTCACAATAATACATTCTTCTAGCATCTTTAATAATATTAGGGAAAACTAGTGTCACGGGTGAAGTCTCGTGAGAGTCACTCGACTCCTTGGGGACAATTAAGCGGAAAATTAATAATTAGGTAAATATTAATATGTAGACATAGATTCAGTTGACTTGATCCAATCAGTCGTCGTGTGAATATACGATTCAAGTTCGGACAGTAGTCGCACGCCCACACACAATCTCTCTCTCCCTTATTTTCAATAAATGAAGCGTATACAGTTAATTGTATTTACAATTACATTTATTTCATACATCGTACATTTATATCAACCCGTCATATTAGATAATTTTAAAAAGTTGCGAAGTATTTGAGAAATTAAGCTATTTGATATTTTTAAAATTTTTCTATCGCTAAGTGAAACATTATACTTTGTATAATATGGCTGCAGTTTTGGCGTAATGAGTACTACCTTATATAGTAGCGTAATGCTTTTTGTAATGGGTTCACTTAGGAACTGTATCACAATTCTCATTGGTAAAATAATTATAATTGTAATATTTTATACAAGATACGACAATGGACGAAAATCAATAAAGTTAAAAGCGTTTAGATTATTTAGTTTATTTCAACGTTTTTAAAGCTCTTATATTGCATGTACAAATTGTTACATAAGCATTTTTTTTCAATTTTAATAATATCAGACCTTAATGCATTGAGTATGAAAAAATGCATGTACAATTATAGTTCTTTCGAGGCCGACATAACGTTTCAATGGAAAAAAAAATTGTTTCAATCACATTTTGGATCATCAAACGAATTACACTGATAGCAGATAATACTAAACGCTAAAACAATCGATGTAAAAATAAGAAAGTCAATGTAATACTTTGAAATGCATTATATTTTATTGAATAAAATTTTTTCAAATTGTTGCAATATGTGTTACTCTGATTCATCGAGTACGCAATAATGCAGAGCATTAAAAATGTCTCCGCTGCAGACATTCCTAAAAAATAAAGAATTACTTGTGGCTGTAAAAGAATAAGTTCTCCAACAGAAATATCGCAAGACCCAGTAGTTTTTAACTATTTTCACAATCAGATATAACAATATCTAATCCTAAAAATATAGGCTGTAATTGTTCTTATGAAATATAAAGGTGATAAGTGATTACATTTCTTAATCAAATTATTACAGCTAACTGTTATCCGGGTAACGATCTCATTGCATGAAAAATATAATGATAGATAATGATTTGATGAAACAAGATTATGAGAATCCCAAGTCAAACGATCAAATTAATATTTATTTATGCAACAGTCAAGAAATACGTGGCGTAAAACGTTTCTTTTGGTCGACAGGAATTAAACTGAATGTCTCGCATTGAAGACCGTGATGTAATTTTCTTAATCGTGTTATATTACAACTGCTATCAAAGTAAAAGAAATATTGTTAGAAAGTTCGTATCCAATGCACGATCGAAGGGTAAATAACGGCAATTATAGCAACGCCAGCGAGGGAACGTTAAGAGGCGCAAAATGAAGAATTAAAAGGTCGAAGAGCGAAGGAAAAATCGAGTGTGCCTCGTAGCCAGTGAGAATCGCAGATCACGCGTTCGCCCTCGTATAAATTTAATAAAAGTCCAGAGTCCGTGGTGCGAGCACGAGCCCCGTAAATCGGCGCAGCCGGCCGTGGGTCAAGATAAGCTCCGAGTTCTCTTTCGACCTCTCGCGTATAAATACGTGGAAAGCGTTCCCACGAGAGGCTTCCCTGCTACTGGCGCGCGCAGCCCTGAAAAATCAGTAGCTACAGGCGCCATCCTAGCCGGAGCTATAAAAAACGTATATGTACATACGAGGATCAAAGAGCAGAGCCGCGCTGCTGCTGTGAGACTATCTTAATAGGTACTAATGTGGAGAAGAGCCCACGTGCCACCGACTCTGGATACGTCAAGGTATTTTTCGCTCGATCTTCTGGTTGCCGGTAAGCGACAGAGACGGACAGATAAAAAGTATGTTCTACAAGATGTTTAGTGTCTAATATGTGCAACTTTATCTGGAACTCAAGCGCCTCAGGATATTTTTCTATTCTCCTGGATAAAATAATTCTGCAGTTTTTAACGACTTGTAGCACTTTCGATGGATATTTTGCAATTTTTGTTACTCAACTTCATTTTTCATGCTAATCCCGAATTAAGAAAACTGTTGGTATTCGTTTTGTTCTCTGTCGCGACGCATCTCCATCGCGTAAGAGGTCGTTTTCATTTTCATAAGATTTAGGCAAAAAATATATCTTCGTAATTCTTGAATTGACTAAAATCCTATGAGTTATGAGTTACTTATATTTTTTGTCAATAAATTTGCGTTACCGTAAAATATATCCAGCTCACAATGAATTCGAACAATAACTGAATAAGCCTCCAAAGACTTATTTATTATTGATCAATATTATATTAGTATATTTAATCTTTGAAATCTCATTAATAATGGAACAATAGCATCGTAAAGCTCTTTGCTTTATTAGCGGCAGTGTGGCCATTAACAACTTACGGCCCACCTAAAAATCAACTTTTTTATCTCGCGATAACCGTCCCACACTGTGCTCGCATCGATTTTTAGTATCGCGGCATGCATTTCTTGCGGGGGCGAACATTGACGAGCCGTGAGGGAAAATTGGAAGGCCAAACACCCTTTCTTCTCTCATTTGAAAGGCTGAAAAACAACTGAAAAGCAGTACGTAACATATGCATTCCAGATCACGTATGCAACATTTTGACTTGTGTGTTTAACTTTTTTCTCGCAAAACCGAACTTTTTATAATGAAACCGTAAATGTTATACTAAAGATCCGTGTCAGCAATATTCCCACAAGCTTTCAAAAGACTTTTTATTCAGCATTGATCTCACGAAATTCGATTGTTCGGTTTCCGAAAAAAAAATGTCAAGTATGTTCTCGCTTCTGGCGTGCATGACATTCGAATAGATTACCAATAAACTCGGGTCATTGAAAAAGAGAGACATTATCGCGATATTGGGAATATTTATAAATACAGCAGGTAGACGGTGATGGGGAATTCTTGGGATGAGAATAGTTGCAACGTCACGATTCTGTGATAAACAATGAAGAGATGGAGATCTTGTAGAATGATTAGGCGATGATGGTCAGTAAAATTCTGTTGCTCAAGCCGATTGATGCTTTTTTTATTGCTTGATTGAATTGTGATCTGCTAGCCATTTATTGAATGAAACGTTGTTAATGACATTTTAACAGATAGTGTGTGCATTTGTAATAAAATATTTCATATAATCCAATAAACTTTGAAACGATAATACGTAACTATACCAAAAATTTTGATATCTTTAATTTCGCTGTAATAATCGAGATAAGTTTGCGGGCAAATGCCTTATCTCAAAATATGAAGTCATCGGGTTCAAGTATACATTAGTCATTAGACACGTCGATTTTCACTCAGAAAAGTAAGGCATCCCATTCCATTTTTCAAACGCTATCTTGACAATCAAACCGTTCGACGGGTATCATTCTCACAAAGAAAAGAAGAAGAGCCGAAAAATAATCCCGCCGCGAAAAGATAGATTTATCAAACGCGCATCTGACGACTTTATAAGCGTTCACTTATGGACACGCGACATAACTTTTCCAAAACCCGTATACTAGGCAAAACAAACAAAAGACTCCATAAAAAGAAACGTCGAGAAAGGCCCACCCGCAGCACGTATAGGCAGGGGGCCTCCTGACACGTTGACATCAAACCCACAAAGCTGCACCCACGCGCGTTATAACGAGTAGAGGGTATGGGGTGTTACGATAAGAATCGCAGATTTTTAAGTCGCCCGCGGCGAAGCGCGAATATTCGCTGCTGCTATGCGCCAGTGGAAATGGAAATCAGGACGGATTCTGCGCGCTTACTTCTCGTTTTTACGAGCTCGCATGGAAATGATGTTAATAAATTTCGTGCTCGTGGTTCCAGTTTTACGCGAGAGAGAAAAACGAGGTGCGCGCCTCTTCTCTCGATCGCGGGCCTTCTATGATTCGACCTCTTGGCGATTTTATATAAATGCTGCACGTGTGTCGAGAATGAGTATGTGGGCGGCAGCGGATTCTTTTTTCACTCGATATAGCGTGAGGAAGACAGAGAGAGGGAAAATTATTATATCGTCTTTAGCTAGTTGCGAGTGGGATGGAGCTGGCTTTCTTATCAAGCGAGTAGTCATTTCGCTATAATGCTCGTTGAAAACTGATACGAAAGCCACGTTCAACGCCACTTGAGCGAGCTCTCTTTTTCTAAAATTGAACTTTTGGATATATTAAAACCAACAACAGCAAGAGAAAACTTTGCAGGCTCGTATTAAAAAAGAAAATGCTTATTACGTCGATGAAACTTGATTTGAAATACAAACATTGTGCAAACTACGGCAAGATTCAAAATCAATATTGTAGCACGAATCCGTGACATTAAACGGGTTGCATTGTTGTAATTTGTCGCAGCAAACGTCTCTCGCACAATATCGAATGCGCGCACGCTTGATAAGAGTTTGATTGGCCCATTACTAAATTCAAATTTCAGTGCAATATCAATCTCAAAATCTGTAATAGTTCCTCCGTATAGGAAAGGGTCGGGCGATGGGTATCAGATGTGCAACGCATCAGAGGGCATCAGAGGGCAATCTGGCGGAGATCGCACGTGCAACGCACCGAAAACCATGGCGATTTACGAGGAAAGCCGGCGCCGTGGCAAACGCAGTCGATTTATTTATTCGGTTGCGCGCACCGGTCGAGAGGGTCGCAATTAAATGCGCGGGCGCGGAGATCGAAGCGGCGAGTTACGGTTCCTCGGCGCTCTTTTTCCTCTGCCTGCGCGCGGCACGTGCAGTCATCTCGATCATTGGGCAGCGGAGCGGAGGCGGCTTGCAGCTTGTGGTTACTTCAATTAGACGCGGGCGTGCGCGATGGACTGCCGCCGATGTGTAATGCATGGCCCAGAGGCTCTCCGCGCGCAGGACCGGCTTTACGCTCGCTCTAGAGATCAATTCGTTGACGACCGATTGAAAGCCTGACCCCCGGGCCTTCGCGGCGCTGCGGCTCGCCTCATTGCCGATCTATGCAAATCCTTTCTTACACGACTAATAGGGCCTTTAATATTTCGGCGCCGTGTCTACTCCCTGCTTCGCTATCGATTTCTCGATGGCTGCTCCGTTACTTATTCCATCAATGAAATTCTGCTGACAGATCTGTATTCCATACTTCTCTTCATTTCGTTATACAGATAACTTATACACGAGGCAGTTACATCAATAAAAGCTTCGCTTATACTTTATTAAAATTCGGCTTTATTAAAATTAAGTAGTTATTACGGACAAATTTATAAACTGCTTTCGATCAATCATTTTATTACTTTTCCATGCCGTAAATCCATTTCCTATTGAACATTCAAGCATAACAAAGACCTGCACTCAACTATATTCAATTGTGATTGTTCTTTGCGCTTTGCACAAGACTACGCCCCTGACACGGCTGAGTAGTTTATCCCAAAGACACTAAAACCCAAGTATACGCGTCTGAAGCTACGTGCCTCAATACTAATTTCTCTGCTCTCAAGCCTGGCAGACTTATCCACCATCGTAGCTCCCTACACAGCTTTGTCTATTTCCTTGGCCAGTGCGACGCAAATAAAGCTCTTGTATTACATATACAAATTTTTTTTTTTATTTTAATAATATCATACCTTAATGCGTTGAGTATGAAAAAGTGCATATTTAATAATAGTTCTTTTGCGGCCGACATGACGTTTCGACAGAACGCAAGATTGTATTTATGAATTAACAGCTCAACAAACAACCAAATTACGAAAGCTTATAGTCTTAGGTACTTATCAAGTTCAAATAACAACAATACTTCCTCGCCGTGAAACAACAATTTGCCTGCTAGATTGGCACGATATCCAAGCTTTGTATCAACTATTTCATTGCTGAAATTAATTCGGAAGTTAGGACTAGCAGAATTTGTGACGTGTCAATATACATTACGCAAACGTAGTGATGTTGTATGAAATTTGATTTATAACTACTTCTCCACTTGATAATTAAATGAATGTGAGGAATCACATAACGATTTTTGTCTTTTGTTTTTAATTTCGTGGCTCACATATATTTCAATCACTAATTTCTAGAATAGTGATGTTAACTGTTTGAGGCACTGTGCGTTCGTTGATGTTTATTTATAACTTTGTCGCACGCAGCAAATATTGTTAAAGATTTTTCAGATTTTTATTTTTACTAGATAGGAGTAGTACTGATAAAAATAACAAGTAATTGATTGATCATATTCAATATTTTTAGTTTTTATATCATTTAAATACGATAGTACATTATCTAACTAGTACGGCAAGAGTAGTGCCTTTCCACTGTCACTTAGCTCTCGTGTAAACCTCACACGAGACAAGAAAATATTTTCCCGCACTGAGTAGGTAATGTACTATTTCTCTTTTTCATAATTAAAATTAGTAAATTCAAGTGGGACATTAAAATTAAATTAACATGCAATATTGGAAACGCTTTAAAGAAATAAAACGGATTTACATGTTCATAACGAGAACTAATAAGAAAGCACCTATAAATGATGCGAATAAAATATTGAGGCTACTGGAAGAATTGCACAAGTTTGACTGGCAACGAGAGAGAGATTCCACTGTTATTCCTAGTTCTGTTGCAACTTTCTTCCAATAGTCATCTGCGATTATCGTAGATGAACAACTCCGCATTACATATTTCGACTTTTGCCTAGCTACAAATACACAATTTTAATAATAAGCATTTTTTGTTAAGTACATATTGATAAGAAAATGACAATTAGATTTACTTACTTCCAGTCATCTTTAAACATTCGTCAAAGAAGTTATTATCTGGAAAATGATAATTATTACAATTATAAGATGAATTTACGTTAGTATGATTGTTATGTAATATAGCATTTCAAGAATAAATCAATATTTCTTTTATTTTAATATTATAATACTCCAGATATTCAGATTTTTTAACGAGGAGTGTTGAATTTTTCAACATACGTTAAAAAGTTTTGTAAGATATTATTATATAATTATATAATTAAATAAAATATAGATCATTTATATGTCTTTTAGAAAGAAACTAATGAGAATTTTCAAAAGGGCCAAATTAAATATTTCTATTTTAATAGCAAACCAGAAAAAAACGTACCTTGTATACTAGTAATGTTTGTTTGTAGCGATAGTAATGTAGTGTTTAACATTGAAGCAGAACTTTTAACAGAAGTAGAACATTCCAATTCAAAAATTGTATTCTTAGGATCTGAATCACATTTTGAATCAACAATCGAGTTACACTGATAGCAAATAATACCAAACGCTAAAACAATCAATGTAAAAATAAGAAAGTCAATGTAATACTTTGAATTGAATTATATTTTATTGAATAAAATTTTTTCACATTGTTATAATATGTAATACCTTGATTCATTGAGTACGAAATAATGTAGAGCATTAAAAATGTCTTCACTACAGACATTCCGAAAAAATAAAGAATTACTTGTGGTTTTAAAAGAATAAGTTCTCCAACAGAAATATCGCAAGACCCAGTGGTTTTTAAGTATTTTTACGATAAGAGATAACAATATCTAATCGTAAAAATATAGGCTGTAATTGTTCTTGTGAAATATAAAGGTGATAAGTGATTACATTTGTTAATCAAATTATTACAGCTAACGATCTCATTGCATGAAAAATATAATGGTAGATAATGATTTGATGAAACAAGATTATGAGAATCCCAAATCAAACGATTAAATTAATATTTATTTATGCACCAGTCAAGAAATACGTGGCGCAAAACGTGCGTTGGTTTCTTTTGGTCGACAGGCATTAAACTGAACGTCTCACATTGAAGACTGCGATGTAATTTTCTTAATCGTGTTATATTACAGCTACTATCAAAGTAAAAGAAATATTGTTAGAAAGTTCGTATCCAATGCACGATCGTATTACTTACGTTATTTGCCCTTTGATTGCGGCGCGACGCGGAAATTACGCGAGAGTGAGAGATCTCGCAATCAGGCATCGTGTGTCATTATATGGGAGGGTAAGTGCCAAAGGAAAAAGCATCGCGTCTGATTGAAAACGAACGGGGAGCTTTTTGATTGCTCTTTGGGGTAGAAGAAGGAAGACGGGGCTTTTTTTTCTTTCACAGATAGTTTTGTAATTTTTCAATAAAGTGAATAAAGAGACAATGTCGATGTGTTGATAGCTTTCAAACGTTTGATATTGTTGAGGTAATTTATAAAATTCGAAAAACTTCATAGTAAAATGAATGATTTTTAAAGTAGCCATATTGCAGGCGCATCAGATACATCCAACATTGTTTATTAGAGTCGCATATTTCGCCTTGAACTCGATCCGGGAAGTTTAATATAATTATAATATAATTTTTAAAATGCATAAATGCGAGCACCTCCTACCGAGAGCTAATTAAACATTACAATGTTCTGGAACAACGACAAAAACGAACGGACGACCTCTTAAATTTTTCACTTTGTAAAAGAAACAAACAAAGAAAATAATATTTGGATGCCTGACTGATCTCTGCGTGAGCTCGTGAATCTCAAACGCGCGCCATACACACACGGTTATCAAGAGAAAAGAGAAACGCACGCGCACCGCAAGCCGTCGAGATAATCCGAAAAAAGCTCGTCGTACACATCATCGTCGACGCGACCACTTACCGTCGCTTCATATATTAGATTAGTCATAATATGACTAATCTTCAAAAGCGTATCTCGCACAAGACGGAAGTTCTGGCACAGGATGCGTACGATAAATAAAATCGAAGCGAGTGCGTGCGTGTCTGCCATGATAAAATTAGTTTAAGGGCCGACTTGTTGTCGTGATTGCGCGCGTTCAGGGATCACTTAAGGCTCGATTTTTGGGAAAGTGATTGCTGAATTAGTGAGACAGGGGGACGACGATTTTCCGTTGATTACGCGTAGGTTTATTTCATTTGGAGACGCTACTGGGCGATCGATCAACGAATTAGTGTCTCTTAATTTTGTATTCTCGGACGACTGTCTTTGTCTTGTGAAAAGCTAGGCTTTTCGATATATTTTACACAATAATATAAAGTTAGTAATTTTGTTGTAACCATAAAAACATTTAAAATACATAATTTCGATTTCAAGGCTTAAATCACTTTAAACGCTAAGAGAATGCGTTACCTATAAAAATATCACATTGCTGGACTGCATATCAATGTTTGATTTCTGTGTCAAAAATTTTGTTAGCTCAGTTGATTCAATTTCAGCTCGATACTGTGTCTCATTTTTTACAAAATATTGACATACAGGTTTAATAACATTTGATCGTTATTTATAATTTCTGTATAACTAAAAACTTGATGATTCTAATTTGTAGATTCTTATTTATAAATTACAGCTCAATCATAATTTTATTTTTGTGAGGAGTCGTCGAACCAATATAATTTCTACATAGATGTGGCAAGCTTTCTTATTGTGAATTGATAATGATTGAATCATAGTAAATGAGTGATTAATTAATTATTTGATCAGAATTATAAAATATAACAGAAATCTACTTAGGACTTGTATAAATAAAATAATCAGTATAAGCGTATTGAGCGAAACAATGCAAGAATCTATCACAATAAAAAAGACAAGCCCACCTGCAATATACGTAATCCGACACGCGCCCCCCGACGACGATCGGTAACAGATTGAGAGAGAGAGAGAGAGAGAGAGAGAGAGAGAGAGAGAGAGAGAGAGAGAGAGAGAGAGAGAGAGAGAGAGAGAGAGAGGATCGAGAAATAATAAAAAAAAGTCGTATAAGCGCGTATAAAGATCGTCTCGACGGGAGTTCTCATGGCGCGCGCGCATGTGTATGTGTAAAGGTGCCAAGAACTTCCCCACTGAGTAGCGCCTCTAGTTCGAAGAAGCGACAGACCCGCAGACTGGTTCGTTCCAAGATGATCGATTCGAAAACGATACAAGACGCTGTTTTTTTTTCAACGTTCTCGCACGCCATTGTCCGCGAGACCTCCCGGGAAATGTGCCCGTGCGAGAAAAGAGTCGTCGTAATCGCGAGCGGTGATCGTTAGTACGTAGTGGGTTGACTTTTTATTTTTTTTTTCTTTATTGTCAGAAAGGCTCAATTTAAGGGTCGATGGACAATGCGGTTGTGGAAAGTAAGGAAAAATTGACTGAGAAATAAAGCGAGCGTTTTGGAATGATGGCTTTTGTGGAAATGTCAAAGCAATTTCGTGTGATACAGATCATTGCGGGTTTTCTTGATGGTTCGAGTTTTTGTAGTAAAACTAGCGGTTCTACTGTGCGCTCTAATGTGATGAATTGATTTACTTAAAATTTAAATTGAACTCTCTTTTATTTTGATTTCATTTCGAAAACTCTCCACTGCATTACTGATTAATTAACAGAGAATACAAAACGAATAAAAAATAATTTTTTTTTAAGAACTTGTATATGAATAAATTAAGTACAACTAAACAGTTTACAAATGTAATGTAATATTTATTTAAGAATGTTGATACATAACAGTGCCGTACACAGGCCGTACGAATTCTAAATTCATTTCAAGTATATATAATATCGTTCAAAAAAAAAAAGAAAATCAGACGTTTCATTGATATAGGCATATATATATATCAACAAATATAATTTCTCCCGTCCACTACATTGCAATTTCCTTCGCGACTGTAAGAAATACAAGATAGAATACTGTCAAGAAGATTTTCACAAATCAATTCTCGATAAATGGCTAGCGCTAAAAATAAAAAAAGAAATGCTGACAACGCTATTGATCTTAAACCATCTTTTTCCAAACTTGACATCGCGCAGTATTAATTACCCGATTACTGCAATTCGCGAATAATAAATCTTATCATGATTGATAATCAGTCCATTGTGTGGTGGCGAATAATTATTGTGTTTGTAATTTTTCTTCGCCAAATTACAATAAAGAGCTATATACGGTCCCAAAAATGTACTGTGATTTTTGGTGTATAATTGGTAGACTTTGTCGAAAAATGCAAATCACGCCTTAAATTTACGAATGAATACATGAGTTAAGCTTGAGTTTATATGAAAATTCGATAAATCGAATGAGCTTATCATTCTCGAAAATCTACGATTCTTTTTTTTCTCTCAAAATTACGGAATGTGTCTGTCGCTGATGTCATTATCGTTTCTTATTTAGCCGCGCGAGAGACAATCGCTGTTGTTGCGTCGAACACAGCGGCTTCAGTGCGTTTCTAAAATAACATTTTTAAAGAAAAATTCAGAGCATCCAATTGATATTAAAAATTTAGATAAGAATTAAGCAATTACCTATCCACACTTGACTGGCTGAAAAATCGACTAGTATAATTTATAAAATGAAACATTTTCTACCCTTAGGTGGTTCTGGTGGTTCTAATGCGGCCAAAATTGCTTCATCAAAAACATTTTTTAACCCTTTCTGTAACATTTAATATTTGCATTAGTATTTAATTTCTATAGCTGATTGGTCAACTCCAAAGTTAATAGTTTTGTTTTCTTACTTGAGTTAAAGCACTACATTCAACATATTTTACAGCCTTCAATTCTTTTGCAAGTTTTTCTCCTTGTTCTACAGTTATAGGTTTTTGTTTGTTTTTAGCTAACTTTTCAATTGTTGCAACATCATCTCTCAAGTCGATCTGAGTTCCTACTAAAAGAAACGGAGTCCTTTGACAGTGATGTGTAATTTCTGGTACCCACTAAAAATTGATAAAAAAAGTTGTTAATTAATTTTAATTAAAATCATTCATAATATGATTTCAAGTACATAAGTAATATTACCTTCTCTTTTACATTTTCAAATGATGATGGTGATACTACTGAAAAACAGACTAAAAACACATCTGTTTGGGGATAACTCAAAGGGCGAAGTCTATCGTAATCCTCCTGACCTGTACATACAAATGAAAAGAACTAATGAATCAAATATATTTTTTAGTTTTTAAATACAATATATTAAACCTTATTGATTCAATTAGTTTTAAAATCTCAAAGTAGGTAAAAAAAGAAAATTTACCAGCAGTGTCAAACAATCCCAATGTATAGGGATCTCCTCCAATCATGACAGTTACTGCATAATTGTCAAATACAGTAGGTACATATTCGGAAGGGAATTTGTTGGTAGTGTAGGAGATGAGCAAGCAGGTTTTACCTACCGCACCATCTCCTACAACTACACACTTAATCGTTTGCATCTCCAATGTGATGACTTATCTGGAAATAATAATATTGATTTATAGTTTTATTACAAATTACCCATTATCTTAACTATCGCGTGCTTTGCAAGCATTCTTCCAATTCGTAAACATTGTAAATACAGTGTTACACGATAAGAGGATTGTATTTATGAAAATATTGAAGTAAACTGGTAACGCAAAAGTTTCTAAATATATCGAACACTTTAACAAAATTTCGGATACTCTCAAAATAACCTCAAAAATAAAAGAAGCCGATGCAAAGGGTATGCGAGTGCAGCAGCAAGTTCTACAGTATTTGAACGTTTAGACGACTTTGACACTATACTTGTTGCAAACAATACAAACACAAATTTTTCATAGTATTAAGTTATGAAAAATTATTACATTTGAATACCTATGCCGACTCCAAATCGCATGCAAATTAAAATCAGTCACACTGTCACACGACACGATCAATTAACGTGGGATGGGGAAGGAGAACGACGCAGGTCGCAGATCAGCAGATGCACGCAGTCGCCCGTCGAGAATGCTATTTAATGCTACCTACTGGCCCTACTGTTACTTGCATTGTCTAGAGGGCACCACCTCTTGGTATGATTTGCGCAAAATAAATATGTTTGTCTTCAAATAATACATTCTTTTACAATCTGCTTCAACGTAATTCAATAATGATGACAGATGAAGATTATAGTTTATTTGTTTTATTATTATAGGATATTATAATATGACACTGACTATTTTAAAAACAACTTTAATGAAAATCTATTTAAATTGAAATATTTTTATGAAACTTTAAAAAAAAACTTAATTTACTTCAATTAACAATTTGTTCAAAATTGAATTCAAAATTATCTATTGAAACTACTATAAATAAAAACTTATTTTAATTAGTTTTCAGGGTATCATGTAATAAAAATGAAATTAACATATTTTACTTATATATTACTTTATTAATAGATTATCAAAATTAATATTTATTTTTGAGGCACACAGATTTATTATTATTCAGGCGAATAATAAAGTTTACAAAATTTCGACGATATATTTTATATATTAAAAAAAATATTGAGAGTTACGAAAACGTTTCCAAATTCTAAAAGTTCAAAAAAAATTCTATTCGTTGTTTATATGACATAATTTCAATTATTGCACTTAGATCTTAATATTTATATAGAAAACAATATTAAAAAATAATTTCTTTCTGGTACATACACAAAACTCTATTTTTATATAACTTAACACCGTTAGTACGATATATATAGTTTATAGTTAAGCATAAATAATTATTTAGTTTAATATTCAACAATCTCATCTGAATACTCATAACAATTCTTATTAACGGAAAATTAAACTCAAAATCAATGTAATATTATTACTAATTCTATACTATCACCACTGTGAAATTCCCCTATTTTATTTATATTTTTAAATCGCTCACAGCGAGTAATTGATCTTAGTAGGATATATACCTCATGCAATCAGTTTGATCGTGAGTATTCATAGTTGTTAACAAAGAATTGATTTCACATCAGTTATGAAAAATTTACGCATTATAAATTATAATGTAGATAAATTGTTTTTAGAAATTTTGCTAAATACGCTTCTTTTAATTGTATAAAAATAGTTGAACAATTGTGTGATCTCTTTTCCAGTTATCAATATGTTGTGGAGGACCACTGCAAAATGAATGTTAAGTTTAGTTATTTATTAAATACGGAAGATGCAAATAAACATTTGCTATCTCGCTTCTGATTTTGAAAAAGGTGTCAGAGAACCAGGTTGTACCCAAGAGTATCCCGTAGGTTTATTTTCACTGTCATTCTGTTTATAGAAAAATATTATTACTATTGCAAATTATGTTTTAATCATAACTATTGTTAATTTGATGAAATCTTACCTTTAGATTGTAAATTTCTTGCTTTATAGGATCATGAATTTCACTATTATAAGGACTAAAAGTAATATAGTGTGGGTCATCAACTGTGGGACGATCATAGACTACACTCAAACTATCTTTAACACATTTTTTTACTTGTTCTTTATAACTCTCGAAATTTGTCTCTAATCTGTAAAATTTCAATAGTGATGTAATCATTCATATCTTATTATTCTTTCATATATTATAGTAAAATTTATTGTATATTACAGTAATAATGCTTCTTCATTAACTGGAGTCATTTTGGTATCAAGTTTGATAAAAATTCTTGTAATAAACTGTACTAATTTCCAAATTCTAATATTTCTTTTCCATTCTGGAAAACCCCAAAATGTATACAGTTCTCCTGTCTCATAATTAATCAAAGGGTGAAAAACTTTTGTTTGGAAAACTACATCCTGAATAAAAATAAAAAAAAATGAATCAATTAGAATAAGTTTAAAGAAATTAATATAAGGATAAATTAAAAATCTTACTGGACATTTTCCATCTGGGAAATTTTGTGGCAATGTTATTGTAAATCTAAATACCCCACCTTGATAAATTCCTTGACGAATAAATTGTACACCAAACCAAACTGAAATAAGAAAAAAATTATTTATATTTTTGTTTGAATTTGAATAATTTAAAACTTACGAAAAGAATTTTGAGCTGATGGAATAACATAAATGCCTTTCAAATCTTGATCTCGTAGCATACTACTGAATATCAAAACATACATGTATATTTTACTTTTTCAAGTGAATAAAATGTACAAAGTGTTTATTCGCACCAAGATCTACGTAATTACGTCGCTCGAAGACTGATTTTTCTAAAGATTCATATAATCACGTAAATTTTTCGAACTTGGGTCTGTGTAAATTCTCCACACGGCCTAACTATAGTCTCGCAATTTTGGAGCGACGTATTTTGGAGTCACGTATTTACGGTCTGTAAATACGCATCCTTGCATAACCCAATAACCGTAAAAACCCTATAACCTATAATTGCCATACACACCGCGAGTGGCGTCGACCCTAACTCTACCGATCTTTTTTCTGTTTATAAGCGCAACTTTATTGAACCTTTTTTAAAGGGATATAACCGTACGAGTGACATAAATACGTATCTCCTAAGATAAGTACCAGTAAATACGTAACTTTCAAATACGTCATTCTAAAATTACGGGACCGTAGTTAGGCCGTCTAGAAAATTTACGTAACTAAGAATCTTTAGAATAATCAGTCATCGAGCCACGTAATTACGGGAATATTGGTGGGATTAATCATGGCGTAAAATGTATTTGAATATGATAAAATTGACTTACTATTCTGCAAGTATATTATATTCTTGAAAATATGCAGCATACTCTTTACTATTTTGAGAAGAGTTTGGTCTATCAATCATTTTAGCAGCAGTACCAAGTTGAGAATCTCCATTTGTATTAGCAGGTAAAAGTTTTCTGAATGATCCTTGACGTTTTAAGTTGTCTTCAGATTCGCCTTCACTCTAAAAGTGAATACATAAGTTAATAGAGTGCCACTGTATCATTACAAAATAATAATATATACTTTGGAGATGAATTTAAAATATTCATTACCTTAATTCCAGAAATTGAAACGTTTCCAGACATTTTGCTATTTTAAATGATTTGTAACTTTAACATTCTGTTAGTAAATATCTAACAACTGAATAAAATAACTTCTTTTTCAAGATAAGGACGGCTTTTTTGGTATCACAAGTTAGGTTATGTTTTTTCAAAGTTCACTCAAGTTTTTTTTTCTTATAAAACAGCTATTAAATCGAAATAAATCAAAACAAAAGTAACAACAAACAAATGACAATTTCAGCAAAGACTATTCCAAGTATTGTTTAGGAAGTTCAAAGAGATTAACTGAATGTAATTATAAAAAGGTGAAGGCATAAATGCCTTTCCTATACGGTAAAACACTTGACACTGAAGTGGAACAGCTGAGTAGGTAAAAAGGCTTTTAAACTCAACCTTTTGTACGTATGCTAGAACTATTAAATATATTATGAAAAATGTTAGAGAAGTCATTAAATAAAAACAATCTAATAAACAGAAGACTCAAATTGAATTAAAAAACGTTTCTATTCTGTATAATAGTAAAAAAAATTATTTTTGTGCGATCTTAAAATAAAAGAAATTAATACACACCCACACACATTTATACACATCGTGAATACTCAAAGTGAAATTGGTTATCAATTTGACCGACGAATATATAGAAAGTATGGTTGAAAGGTAGCTCTACTTTTTTAGAACTTTTGAATCGTATTTTGCAATTATATCTTAAAAATCTATCTAAACAAATGTGCACGAAATGAATAGGTGTCCCAGCTTATCCTATCCCTTAATATTCTCTCCGTACATAGATTATAGGCAGCAACGCTTTTTCGGATTTGGTCCGCGCTTCACGTGTAAATTTTATGAAGAAGCGACCCAAATTTTGAAACTGTGATTGCAATTCTATGTTAAAAATCTATCAAAAAATATGTAGACAGAGCAAATGCAAACAAACTCATGATAGTCTCCCGCTCTGGTGCATTCACGCACCATCCGATAGCCAGTCCAGAACAGGACTACGAAGTTGGCCCTTCCATTTCAAGAGAAATTAGTAGCAAAAAAGACAAAACGGCATTAATTATCCTATTCTTCTCTGATATCAGTGTTTATTTTCCATTTTCAATGACTAGGAAATACGTGAAGATTCCGATTACCCAATCACCTAGTGAATGGCTATTATCTCGATGATTTGTTGTTGAATTTTCGCGAGGAAGGTCTCAAAATAAAAATTATTATTTACCTCGTCACCCCTCCCATTCGTTTTTTAAATATATTGCATGGATTTTAAATAAAATTAATAATAATTTTCGACGTCTCGGATGGCAGGAAAACGAACTCTGACGAAGCTCCTGATCAACGGCGCGCAATCGTAAGCTTTTAAATGAAAACGTCATTTCGTTAGCACTATATCAGAAAACTAGAAAAAAGTGAATTACATTAAATATTATTGATACCATAATTGTTAAATGCATGTGAAACCATGATTTTACGATACGTTAATGTACATGACGAATAATAGAGTTGTAGACCAGTATAGATTTTATTTTCATGAATGTTATTTCTTTTGCGACTCATATCAAGTAAAATATATTGTTCAACTTGAATTAGTTTTTTATCAATATTAATCATTATTCAGAATTGTCATTATTACATTTTTAAAAGAAATATTGTTTCTAGAAAACATCTATACTGGTCTGCAACTGCTTTATTCGTCATATATACATCATCGTACTGTAAAAATGATATCATATGCATTTAATGATTATGTATATATAATATTTCATGCAATTCACTTTGTTTTTGCTTTTCAATGTAGCGTTGACGAATTGCTTCCAATGCGCGCCATTGAAGATGATGGTCATGCGCACTTGGACGTTGCGCAGTACATTGTGCGCCGATCGTGTCCGTCACAAAACTAATTAACATTGATTAGTTACTCCGCATTGACAATATTGACATTCTCCGTGTGACGATCAGATCTGCGCATAATATACTGCGCAGCGTCCAAGTGCATATGACTAACACCACAATATGCAATTTATTGAAAAAGCGAATGAGAGGGATGATCAAGGAAATAATAATTTTCATTTTAAGGCCTTTCCCGCAAAAATTCAACAACAAATTATCGAGATAATAGCTATTAATTAGATGATTGGAAAATTGGAATTTTCAGGCATTACCCACTACGTAGTCAAAAAAGAGAAATTAGCACTGGTATCAGAACAAATAGAGCAATTAATGCCATTTTGCCTTTCCCTATTAATTTTCTTTAAAAATGGGGAGCCAATTTTGCAGTTCTGGCCAGAACTTCTGAGCCTTAAAGACGGACCTGTCCTTACACACACACACACACATATTCGTTGATTTGACACAATGAAAAATAAGTTATCGATCGAGTAAGGTCACCAGGGGAGTTCCCGCAACTCGCGATTGTCGACGTCACTCCGTTCCTTAATATCGAGACGCAATCCAATCAGTAGTGTACGGCAAAAAAACGGAGCGGCGTATAATCTAATTTCACGTGGATCATATGTGTTTTCAGAGTTGTATACACAAAGAGGTTGGCGCTCGCAATTTGTCAATTATCAAATGACAAGTAGTAGCAGCAGTAGTAGTTATAGTAGTAGTAGCAGCAGCTGAGGGCAGGTGGTAGGTGAAAGAATTACAATGGCAGCCGAAATCAAGCCCGCGCCTGGGATGAATCAGGATAAGTTTAGCTCCAATAAGAAGCCTATACTTCTGTCGAAACTCGAGGGTTGCAATGACGATGTCAATGCCGCCGTTATCATTCCCAGGATTGACGGCGTCATCAGCGTCTGCGATGACAGGTCAGACTCACTTCTATTGTTTGAGATTCCTCTTATATTCTACACATTCATGTATGATCCGATGAATTTATTTGCATCTTATGCTTCGAGCTCGATTCTAATTGGATCCATTGTTTATGATGCAAGTAATAATCGTACAGTCACTTGTGGCGTTTACCTTAAACGTTTTTAAAACTGCTACTATTTTTTGCATTGTACTTATTTTACACTCTTATTTTTCGACGTAATTTTTTACATAAACTAATTATAGGTGAAACAGTAAGTTCTTTATTATAAATAAATGATTGTATGATACCTCAACAATCTTTCTTTATCTGCAAGTCCTAGATAGGATGATTTAAACTGTTTGCTTTATCTGACTGGCTATATTTCTTTAAACAGTCTTTTGATGTATTTTAGATATGAATCAAGGTAGACAAAGATAAACCAATACAAATTTTCAAATTACTATTGCAGAACTGTCAGAGTTTGGTTAAAACGTGACTCAGGACAATACTGGCCAAGTGTATGCATGTACATGGTAGCAGCTCCAACATCTCTTGATTTTTGTCCTGAAACCAGACAGCTGTTTGTTGGACTAGAAAATGGCAGTATAAATGTATTTATCACTATCAAATTCATTTATTCATAACTTATAATAAATTGTTCATTAAATGTATTTTTGGTTTTGTAGGAATTTTTATTAGAAAGTGATTACAATCGTATGACAGCTATTCGAGAATATATGGCTCATCAAGCAAGAGTCGCTGCAGTAGTGTTTTCTTTAAGCTGTGAATGGGTGCTCAGTATAGGTAGAGATAAGTTATTCCAATTCCACAGTACTGAAAATGGAAAAAAACTTGGAACTTACACTACGGAAGCTTGGTACACAGCATTGCAGTATCCTTTTTTAACTATATTTAATTATTTTAATTTCAGTTAGTTTCTTATCATGCATATGTACTCCATTTTTTGTCATATTTTGATAAAGTGACATACATGAAACATATATCCTTAATCATAAAATAGATTTGATGCTCAATCTAAACATGCTTTCATTGGAAACTACAATGGACAAATACAAATGTTGAAGCTTGACAATAATGGCTGTACATTTGTAACTACGTTAAAAACTCACACTGGAAGCATTCGATCATTAGCATGGGATAGTGAAAAACAACTTCTATTTTCTGGTAGTTTTGATCAGAGTATAATTGTATGGGATATTGGAGGCCGTCAAGGCACTGCTTATGAATTACAAGGTCACCAGTAAGTAATGTTTATTAATGAATATAATCTTGTTTAGATCATAAATGTATGTTATAAATTTTTCATTATAATTATTTCAATCTAGTAACAAAGTGACAGCCTTATGTTATGCAAGCATGGAACGTGTCTTATTATCTGGTGGTGAAGATGGTGTCATTGTTTCTTGGAATATGGCAGCTGATAGAAAAGAAACAGCAAATTGGGCTGAATCTGATACATGTCAGGTATGATTATAAAATTCTATTTAGAATAACTATATATTCTTAAAATTTCGTACCGCTATAAAATATTTTTAAATGTTTCAGAACTGTGGACGGCCATTTTTCTGGAATTTGAAAGCAATGATGGACCAACGTCAATTTGGTTTAAGACAACACCATTGCCGTCACTGTGGCCAAGCATTATGTGATAATTGTTCTTCAAAACGTATTCCGATTCCGTCAATGGGTTTTGAATTTGAAGTTCGAGTATGTGAACCTTGCCATATTCAATTAAAGGCTGCCAAGTATGTAATCGTTGTATTTGTGAGATTATGTTATTCAAAATTATGTTTTAATCAATTTATTTTTTAATTAGTCAAACGCCATTAGCATCGTTTCATGATGCAAAGCATAGCATTGTCTACATGGACCTTGATGCTCCACGCAGAAGACTGTTAACTGTTGGACAAGATCGAATGATTAAAATTTGGGACGTTTCGGCTCTTCTTCAATAAATCTTAGCTTTACTTCGGCCGAGTATAAAGAAACAAATGATACTCTAAGCTCTACCTTTGAGACAAATCAGTACATCGATACACTTTCTGCTTTTATACTACAAAAATGGTTGTTTAACAACAATTAACTTCATACATACATAAAAGGTGAGAAAATGGGGTTTCATACACTTTTATAGAGATTTTTTTCAATTTTTATTTATCTTTAGAAATGTAGTTCAAAGAAAAATTCTAAGTTCGAATGTCGTTTTTAAAGTGACGGAAATGAAGTGCTATTTTTAGCCAATGGTTTTTTACACTACCTTGTTGATGTACATGTAACAAATATTTAGAAATTAAAAATGATCAATCAAATTATTTAATACGCTCTCTTATTGGAAATTTAAAAAGTAATTAAAAATGACGCATAAACCTTTTTCAGGGAATGAAATATTTATACTACTCCCTAGTCGTGTTAATTGTTATTATATTATTGTTTTATATCTTATACTGTACGATTAATCTATAGAACTTAATTCAAGGTACAAGTTGTATGTGCTATCTCAGTCACTGTTTGTTACTTCCATATAATATCATCATATTCCGCAGAAAATCATTTTTCAAATTTGAAATGACATTGTCATGCTCTTCCTATAAAACGTGTTTGAAACTTGAAAACATTTATTGTTGATTTACCGTTTTATAAAGCAAAATTTATGAAGTGTATATCTTGTACCAAAATCTAAAAGCTGTACCTATACACACACACGCGCGCGCGCGTGTGTGTAATCATATTTAGAGTGTAACGTATTCATTACCATGCCTCTATATACGTGAATAAAGGCAATGGCTGTTAACTGTTATGCGATAGTGTTATTTAGTTTTCTATATAAACAAAAGTATATTGATATATCTACGTTACCCATTTATATTATTTGGATGTAACATCTGTATGTATACTATAAAAGCTATACTTTATTAAGTTGCTTATTAAATTGATTTGTTTATTAAATCATTAATATTAACGCGTGTATTATGTTAAAGCACGCAGTTAACAGAAGAATGCTCGATTTACAAAGTATCAACTCTAGTAATTATCGAAACGCTATTGACTATAATGTATAAAAAGACATGTGATCTTTAAAATATTAACGTCAATGTCAGATGTTTTCTACGTTCGAAATTTGAAGTCAAAACACGTGCACCAATGTGTTCTCTGGACATAAAATCAACTCTAAAGCTTAAAAAGTATGATTTATTGATTGCTCTAAAGTGATAAGAAAATCTTTTCTAAAAGCATTCCTGACTAAATAAGGTCTGATGAAAATATATCCATGTAAAAGACGCCTAAAAGTTTATTTTATAAACATCAATATATTTAACATCATTTTTTTCTCGAAATTAGAATAATTATTAGACGGTTATATCACACTTAACGCAACGAGAATACGAAACTTTAGTGAATCACGGCTCCAACTTTAAAGAACAAACATATACGAATATATACTTAGAGAGCTCATATTTTTAAGAGTAATAATTACAAGTTTCTGTCGATTATTTGAGGACGAGCAAACGTTCGATTTGTATTAGGAAACATTTTCTAAATGATATATATACACAAATACTCACTAGTAGTCTTTTTTTTAAACGTTGCCTTTTGTCAAGCCACTTGTGAAGAAATAAATTATGCAATGCAATGCACTCCATCATTATTTTGGCAAATAAAATTCTATTTTTATCGTGAAAATTTATAAATGTCAAAGTCATGTATATTTAAAGAAAGAAAAAAAATTCTAAGTGTGGATGACGGAACTGAGCGGAAAATTGACATAGAAAAATTATAGAAAAACTGCACATGATTGTCAAAGACCAACAAAACTTATTAACAATTACGCGCATTTTAGCTTTTGTTCATAAAAAAATTAAAAAAATTGAACATTCCCAGATCAGTAGAAATTGAATCTATGTAGCATTTTGATTCAATTTTTATAGATATAAATGTGTTTAATAGTTAGGAAAATCCCGCGCACTTTTCTATCCAATCAAAATATTATAACCGTTCAAGAAATAAATATTATTTCTCATTACAATTATGTACCTGAAAAAAATCAGTCGGTAATATAGATTTACACTTTTGTACGACAATACCCTCTCAAAAAGAACTACATCCTCATACCCAGATAATTAATAAGAGCTGTATAAATAGACATGAGTTATTTTCTGAAATAACCGTTAATATTAACTATTGGAAGTGAATTTTTTAACTCGGATTTGTCTTGAAGTACTTGAAATTATTCTTTATTGAAAAAATAGCTAATCTTTTATCAGTACAGCTTTTACATTGTCAGCCTTGGGAAGATATTGTCTATGTTCAAGTAGTTGCCATAGCTCATTATTTGAAAAAAACCTGTGCTTATGGGTACAGTCCTTTTCAAAGCACAGTACTTCTTAAGTTTGCGTTACCCATTGTTCTTTACGTATATTTGTTGTTGTTAATGAGAAATAATTTTTATTTCTTTATACCGGATGGTTATAATGACCTTTTGATTGGATAGAAAAATTACACGTGATTTTTGCTTATCATTCAACATATTCATTTCAATATTTAATATATATAGTAGTTTATTTATTTACAACTTATATGTTACATTTGATATTTAATATATATATATATATATATATATATATATATATATATATATATATATATATATATATATATATATATATATATATATATATTTTTTTTTTTTCAATTTCTACTAATCTGATAGTGTTTAATATTTTGGAATTTTTTATTAACGAAATCTTTATTGTGCGGAATCATTAATAAGTTATCCTATCCTTGCCAATCACGCGTACTTTTTCTATAATTTTTCCCGATCAATTTTCGATGATTTCCTGACGAGTTCTTTCATATTTTAGGTGTACAAAATTTATCACTCATGATATAATATACAGTAGATATACTACTTGTAGCTACAACTGAAAAGAAACTTAAATCTTTTGAATCGGTATTGAGAAAGAAAAATCGTATTGACGAAGGGAAAGAGAAAACAGATTTATCAAATAAAGATAAAAATATAAACATATATACACTTGTGCAGGTTTCGTCAAATCGTCAGCGTTGTAATCATGTATCTCGCATCCAACGCTCAAACTGTGCTGCAAAAAAAAAGTTTTTGAATAAATTATTAACAACGTGAAAATTAACTTTAATTATTCAATTGTTGTAAAGTGCGGTGCAAAAGTTTGAAAAATCAGACTGGTTTAAAACGTGCTTTTTAAATGACAAATATATAATTTAAAAAATAGAAAACTCCTTTGTATTCTTTCTGTCTAGAAAAAAAAATTTTTAGTAATCATTTTAAAACAAGAAAAAGAACATATTATTAATTTTTTTACATTAAATGCACACATAAAAGAATCTGAATTTCAAAAGGAATCAATAGCTGGTATTCTTTACAGATACCACGGTCTCTTCAAAATTCATTTATTTTCAGAGGGAAAATTCTGTCAAAGGAGACAGTCATACTGTTAAAACGTTTACACATTGAAATTTCTGAACTATTTGTAAAAATAGGCTGCATTTAAAAAAAATAGGATCGCCGATCGAACGTTCTCCAAAATGCCGATAAAGTCACTCCCTCTGTCTGTTTGCTTGAAGAGCTCGGCAACAGGTGCACTCAGGTGTGCAACGTTAGCTGCTCACGCTTACGTGGACGACCTAGAACTTGAGCCATTAGAGTGACAAAAATTGCATAATCATTGCAAATTGAAAAAGCCAGCGAATCGTCCGTACGCAAAAAAACTTTAATCTATAGATTTACAAACAGAAAAAAGAATAGTCGTCACAAGACGAAACCCTTCACGTAAACATACTTATCTCTTACACACACACACGCGCGCGCACACACACACACATACAAATACATACACATTCATATATATATATAGAAAGAGAGAGAGAGACTGTAGCATATGTATACGGTGGGCTGGTCGCTGCTCCCTCGCCCTCGGTCGAACCAGACAGACAGAGATCGTCTCGCTTGGGTTAAGTTTCAGTGGCAGCGAATGACCGAGCAGTCGATCGTAGTCGTGGCGTTCAACTCTTGGGCATACACACGAGCGGGAGAGTACGCGACGCCGCCCACGCTGAAAAGTAAAAAAGCAGGTCGTAGCGAGTGCAACGAAGACAAAAAACCGTCGAAACGCGCTTCTCTTTCCACCTGGTGAGTGGCGCTACACGTATAATACGTGTTAATGTGCCGGTCGCCGTTGCTGCTGCCGCCGCCACCGCTTTAGCTGTGGGCAGAGCTGTTGCAGTTAGTTTAGTGCTGGATACGCTTCCAGTCGCGCGGCTGCGCTGAGTTTCACGAGGTGCGTGCGGAGTTGAATGTTGGTGCCGCGATGAAACTCTTGTGAATCGAAGGAAAAGAGAAATAAACAGCAAAATAACAGCCGCGTATAACCTTCCGTCTACGTGGTCGACTCGCAACCTCTTGAAAGGTAAGGCGCATTCTGATCTTTCCTCAGAGAGAGAGAGAGAGAGAGAGAGAGAGAGAGAGAGAGAGAGAGAGAGAGAGAGAGAGAGAGAGAGAGAGAGAGAGAGAGAGAGAGAGAGAGAGAGGGTACCAGTGATGCTACGTGCGCTCTGTGATCATATGATATATTTGCAAAAAGGTGTATAGTCAATTTCACGGTCAAGATCCCTGAACTTGAATGTATTTGCCCGATCGGGGCATCCAGTGGATCGGCTAACATTGGAAATTTCGAAAAATTGCTTTCAGACAGGCGAGTATAAAGCATAAGCCTCTGATGAAGTCCTCCCTCGTTGGTTTAATCGCGCGGGCGGCTGGTCGCACCTGTTGTTCACTCGGCCGTTGTTTTTCTCGCTTTTCCCCTCTCGTCGGTCTGTCTATTTCTTTCTTCCGGAAAGACTTTTGCACAACACACGAGCTACTCCAAGCGTGCTGTTCGAGGATGTTACCAGCAGCATTAGAATAGATATTTCGTAAAAATCAACAGCGTGGGCGTGTTGTAAAACTGTTCGGACGAGTTTTCGAAAGGATTCTCTTTTTTTCTTTTTACGTGTGCTCTCCTCTCCTTGGCTCGCTCGCGAGAAACGTACGTATAATCGACGTGAAAGTTTAGAGCGCGGGAATATGGGACGTTTGCAGTATTTTGTCGTGAACCGCATAAGTGAATTATTGAGAGGCGCAGATTTTAATTAGCGCGACATTCCGAAGCAATTGCCTGTTAAACGAAACATTCGTGTCATTGCACACGAAAACAGTGCTACCGCTGAGTGCGGCTCGTGTGTCGTTTGTCAAGCGGCGATAAGGATGTACGCCACTCCGTACATTATCGCGTGCAATCCTTATCTGCAACCACGAGGTAGTTGTTGCGCAACGTTACCATGGGGAAGGACAGCTTAGCTCGAAATGCGCTTGTCGAATAAGATCGATGGAAAATAGTACAGCTTAATTTTCGAGTGTAGGCGCGCGCGAACAGGCTTATCGAACAGCACGAACGTGCTTGCAATTGGAAAAGAGCGAAAAATTCAAGTAGGCCAGCGGTACATTATAGCCTGCGGCAATGATTCGGCAGTATAGGTTTCGGTCGCGCACGCTCGTGGAATCGGAAAGCAACTGGCGTGCGAGAGTCCTAATACTTCCTCGAATAGAACTCAAAGAGCGCGAAAAGCCGAGTTTTTATGAGTGTTTTCCGTGAATCGATAAGAGAATTCCATTGCGTTTCTCATGCGCAATCCACGGCAAAAGGATAAGAACAAGACGAAGAAGAAGCCGCCTAATTAGTCGGCCGTTTTCCGAACGATTCGCGTAAGCTAACTTCTTTCGTTCGACTTTCTTGCGCACGTACGCACGTTTGTGTTTGTTGTACGTATCCGAATTTTATCGCTAATTAGCCACTGCATACCAACCTGTTGAAAGGCTGACCTAGAAATACATAGATTGCGAGCGCCTACTCCCTTTTTTTTCTGTTCCGCCGTGCAAAGGCGGAAACTGCCTATGTGTGGGATTTAGTTTTGTTGTAAATTTTGAAATTTATTGCTTATACCGGTTCTCTCTCTCTCTCTCTCTTTCTCTTTCTCTTTCTCTCTCTCGCTTGCCATCGCGGGGACTCATCGGTATGTGATACGTATCCGGTTTACAATGGTTATATCGCGCGCGCGTGGATGTATACATGCAAAAGAAATTAAAATCGTTTAATAATTCTGATAAAAGCGAAGCCTATGAGTCATACACCGTATATTCAATGCAAATTGACAAATATTTTCACATACATTCAAACCAGAGAAGAAAAGGTAAGAGAAGGCCACGGTGCTTTTCATCTTGCACGCGACATCCATTCACGAGGCAAATCAAAACAGAAAAAATCTGCATTTAAATTTCTCTCGACGTTGATAAAGAGAGAGAGAAAAAGAGAGGGAATGAGGAACGTGGCTAAACAAAACACTTTGGAATCCGTCATGTAGGCTGCGGAGCACGGAAGGCAACACGCGAGCTTACCTAAATAATCCCGGTACGGTAGTAGCAGCAGCAACGGACGAACGCCGAGTAGAGCTGTCGGAATCCTGTCGAGCGAGGTAACCGGGTCCCACTTAGCTGTGTACTCGTATGCGCCATCACGAAGCTTCGGGAAAAACTCATCGTACGTCATGAAGAGAAAGATGCTGCTGGCTCCTGCTCTGTCCATTTGTTTTTCATTTTGGAAAACAGTGGGTGGGCTTATTATATAATATCACGACAGAAATTAAATGAAAAGTCCAGACGTTATCGGACTTCGGATAGGCATGACTTCGTGACTTTAATATCGATTGGTTCAAGGAATTTTTTCTTTTGGTTGGATGATTTGTGGATATTGCTCGTGCAAGAATATAGAGGGTTTGAATATTGCTTTCCGATTGATAAACCGAATGTAGGTCTCGGAATGAATCGACGATTACGTAATCAAAACGTACGGGCAAATGGAATTGGACAAATTAGCGCGGTGAGACGCGATACGACGTTGAGCATTTGCTTTGCTGAGCAGAGCGTATATAATCTTGGCAAGAAGCGTCACTTCAAAGAAAACGAAAGTCGACAACGATTGCTGTTTGATCAACTGCCCCGAAAATTGACAAAACACGGCGCTATTCTCCGTTTCTTTTTTGGCCGCGTTCTTTCCGTCGTCGTTACATCATTCACAACGGCAATGTAGCGACCATTCAATTTCCACACCAGCTCTTCTTCGCATTCTTTCGTCTCTAATCTCACTAAGATCGCAATAAACAAAACAAAAAGCACTAGTTCGGATCTCCGTCCGATCATCTCTGCGTGTTGCAAAAGAAACGTAAAGCCGGCTGGTGAAAAGCGACGCGGTATAAACTCGCTCGCGCAATATTAACGGATCTCTCTCTCTCTCTCTCTCTCTCTCTCTCTCTCTCTCTCTCTCTCTCTCTCTCTCTCTCTCTCTCTCTCTCTCTCTCTCCAGCATAGCGGCTCTTCCTCGGTTTGCCGGCTCTAGCTGCTCTGTATACATCTACGATGACGCGTGTGTCGAGATCCGAAGCCATAGAGACGTGCGCATCGATTGAGATATCGATACTACTCCATCATCATCCGCAGCTCGACTATTTCTCGCGGGTCGGATAAGCTTGTTTGTTCGTTCGGATGAGTTATTGATTTCGGCTGGCCGGCGACGCGCAAGCGAGAGCGAAGATTTTCGATTACGAGGCGACAAAAGGGTACGCGTTTCGCGTGATGGGCGCCGATGGGCTGATCGATCGACGTTAGGCTCGCAGACAGCTGGGCAGCGGATCGTAAAAGATCGAGACGGGACAAGTCGCGCGCAATAACGAGTCGACGGGGTAAAGACAATGAACAGAGCGCGCGCCGCACCACGAGCAAGAGAGCGAGTTACAGGCTGGTCGTCGCCGCTACCTGCGTTGCCGCGCCGACCGCTGCCACTGACCGTTCGCCGAGATATTTTCAAAGTCAATGACTGGAGCGATTAAATGTAAGCGCGCGAGCCGTTCTCCAAGCTGTACGCGCGAGCGCGATGCAACACTTGCGATTTAGTTGTCACGTGGCGGCCGCGGCGACTTGCAACACAGCCCACTTTTCACTCGATGCCTATCAGACACGGATGCTTATTTCATCCTCTAATTACCAGTTGCATTTTTGCTGCTACCGTTGTTTGTATTCGCGCGGAAGTGGGATCGCGCCGCGATCGCCGACGAGAGCCGCATCGTAGGTCAGATGATTTATCATTTGCGTGCTACGCGTGGAAGTTAGCTTTGCATAGAGATTCCTCGAATTCTTTCAGCCATTTTCGCATACGCAGATTTTTTCAAATATCTATCAAGTCCCTTGATTTTCAATATTAACTTCTTTTCCTAGATCAACCATACGCACATTCTTAGCACAATCAGTTGTCAAATTACAAAAGTAAAAAAAAAAAAACTGACCGATAAAGATATCGACACCTCTGGTGAAATGTCATTTTGAAACTAAATAATAGCAAGTGAGTGAGAGCGACACGCGTGTGAGGCATTGACATGTAACGTGTACACTCGTAGCGTGGTAATCTCATCACAACGCATAACAAACGTATACACCTTTATGTACATTCATACGTATATGTACATCAGTAGCTTCCCCATGTGTAAATTGCGATACAGAATCCATCGCACATAACAAGTCGTGTCAGGCCATTAACGTACATATGTGTCAACGCTATATAGCATTTGAATTGAACAAATACGTGTAATACGTCGACGCAACAACATACCGTCCCTAGATGGTCGCTTCTCGTAACAGTTGCTTAATTACGTAGTCTAAGTCCAAAATGGCATTACAACAATTACACACTGTATCTTTGTTTTTTTCTCAATTTCGAGTTGCCTCGTTGCAATTGCGTAAGAGTCCTTTTTTCGGAGTGTCATTGTGTTTATGGTGGAACGACAAGCTCGTCTAGCAGGGCAATTAGCCATATCCATGCCTATAATTTACTCTCGTTAATGTTTTCGCGACACGATTTTGTCAGTATCTCGCCGCTGAACTATTACCCTTCATTATCTTTTCTCAAGATGACATTCGCCGCCAAGATAGAGTGTATGGTGGTTAGAAAACGACGCTATTCGGGAGAATATGAGCGTGCATTGTTGCAGTGGGTAGAATGCTGTTTTCGAGGGCCATTTGTGACGGGTCTTCAATCAATGAGACGACTGACCCCACCTGTCAACAGATTAATTTATTACTGAGAAGCGTGATTGCAGCCGTAAGCTGTAGCCTATCAGTAAATACCGATTTGTTGCTCGTGTTGACGGATGTCGGCGAGCCCAGCACATTGATTATTATGTATCGGCGATATCACTTAATTACCAATTGCATACGATAGTCGAGCATCCAGGCAAAGCTGCTCGGCAACGTCGTTACCTTATGAAACTTCGGCATTGCGATAATGAGGATCCGCTCGAAAGCTCTTGGCCGGCTCGCGCATCAGACGGATTTCTCGGAAGCAGCACCGGCAGCAATCATCGGCAATCGCCTTCGAGACGGAGACGTCGCGTGGAAATGCCAGCAAAGGCAGGAAAAAAGGGAAAGACAGATCTCCAGCAGGCGCTCGCGTCGTGCGTGCGTGTATATGCGTGTACGCGTGTGCGTGTATAGGCACCTACGTATAACCCACTTTGGCCGACTGGTTTTGTGTTTCTTTGGACTGGTGCTAACGGTCATCTGCTGAAACTCGCGCAAATACACCGATTTCCTGCGACATTGCGAGAGAGGGGGATTTACAATACCTATCGGACAACGATTTATACGACAATTAAGAATAACCGGATGAAATAACTGGATGAATTGTCAGTTCCGAAGATGCGAGCAATCGAAAGTGCTTCGAGTTCAAACTGCGCGCGGTGTTCTCGCACAAAACTACGTACGCGGATGAAATTTGAACGAATCCGCGGAGCTAAGAAAACCATGGCAAACTTTAATGTCGCGTCCGTTAATGTTTGCGCAGACTAATCCACTAAACATTTTTTCTAATTTGCAGGTAGCGAGCCGACAACTGCGAGCTTGAGAAATGGTCATCGTTACTCGGGTAAGTTGCAATCCGATGATCATTATTATTGGAAAACTTTGGCGTCTTATAACTCGGTCAACGGCGGTGCGTGGCAAAGCGAGCAGGTTCATATGATTTTGCGAAGTTTCTGTCGCGAAAACTGATATCGAGCAATCAAGCATACACGCGTTTACACGTTAAAGCTTTTGTTGTTTACCCTAGCCTTGCTGCAGGTGTAAGCGGCTAATTTTTGGGCGACTAAGAACTGAGCTGGATAATTACTATCATTGGGGAAAAGTTATTGCGTAACGCGCGGTTTTCGCGTGTCAGTCGTTGAAAGTGAAATGTGATTACGTTCAATCCACGAATCTTTTTCTTCTTCTCTCTAACAATTTCACGTTAGGAAAATGTGTGCATTGTGTTCGAGGCCGTTGCCACGTTGAAGTTTTCACTTCTCGATTGTCATAGTGCAGCGAAAATCGTCACGTACAACTTACTTTTCGCACGTGTACTTTCATCGCAGTGCAAACACTATTTACGGGCCAGTGCGCGAGGTGACATTATTGGTATATATCAATGAGCTTTGTCGCGCATTGGAAAAGAAAGTACGTACAGCGATTTATTATGCGTTGAAAAGTTTTTTTTTTTAATTTTCCTCGCTGCATCCATCGTTGGCTCATCGTTCTTACAGCCACTCATAAACACGTCGCACTTACAGCAACTAACAAAGTTGAAAAAAAATATATATATAGCCGCTGTTGAAAGTTTTCGAACATTGTTCAAAGTTGAGTTGTAAATATTAACTGCAGTTGAAAGTATTAGAAACTTCTGAACTATCAATCTCAATAATGAAAAAAAACTAACAGGCATTTCAAGTTAGACTCAAACGAAAAAGCGTGTCTCGCACGGATGATTAATTACATTTTATAATGGTAAAAGTCCGATAATTCAGTGTGTCAGGGTCTCTCTTTGATGACGCTTAGAAATAGAAAATGTAAAACGCGACTGTAGTAGAAGAAAAGGGAGTTAATGTATATAATTTATGCCAATACTGTTGGTCGTGAATAATGGTTGTGCTGCGCTTGTCTACGACGAACAGCAAGCGTGCGCGAAACTTAACGGCTCCTACGGCAAGAAGTACAATAACAGGGAAAAGATTTCTTGGCAGCAGAGTAGCTACATGCCGATGCAAACACTAAATTCAATTAATTTGAAAGCGATTATAGTGCACTATTAAAACCTCGTTAATCTGAGAATGTTAATTGAATATTAAGTAAATCTTGGAAAAAAGAGCCTTGAGCGGCTGACTATTGATTGTAATAAAACAATAATCGTTTGCAGTGGGCGAGACTAGTTTTTTGCAATAATGAAATTGGCATTTATAAGCGTGAAAGCCACGACGGAATAAAATAAACATTTTAAATGCAATGCTCTGTTAAACATAATAATGTAATTCAACTTTTAAACGCCGTTATATGCAGTTTACAATTCAATTTTTCCCCTATCTCTCTTTCTCTCTCTCTCTCTCTCTCTCTCTCTCTCTCTCTCTCTCTCTCTCTCTCTCTCTCTATCGCTATCAATTAGAAAGACAAATTTTCTAAGATATTACATGTGGCGATGAAATCGATACAGAGCAAAATGTTTTTTAACACTTTGATTCTAACACCGCGAAATTAGCATAACACCCAGATTTTCCTGCGAACGTGCTGACGCGCTTTGCTTTATTTATTTTTTGCGAAAAAAAACTGAAATTGAGCGAGAAAGAGAGATCTAGAGCGTGTGCCTGTCGAAGACACTGCCTATAAGTCTAACCGTAAAAGGGCACTTGACGGCTGGACTAGACAAACGAGTTCTGATCGCAACTCAGACTTTTTTTTAGCCAAAGCAGCAAAACTGTTATTTAATTACTCTCTGTTTTCTTGGCTTCATCAAACACCGTTAAGCTATTTATACATTCCAATCGAGTCTGATTGTTCGTCATTGTGATGCTTTTTCTGCGACTTACGAATGTTTTGTTAATTGTGGTCGGCTCGACTGCTTGACAAGTGTTATATCGACTGTCTGTCACATGATAGTTTTTGTAGCTATTTCCTTTTGCTTCCACCCGAGTGACCGTCACTTGAATTCTAGGTACCGCAAAGAACTTAATTAATATTCAATGACCATTCGTTTGATGGATATAAAAATTCGTAAAAAACCTATTTTTCGATTTTCTGACAGTTGTTGCGCATCTATAACATAATTTAAAGTATTACTTAATAGAATTACAATCCTCTCAAGGTGCTACTTTACTCATATACGAGAGTGTCAAACATTAGGAAAAGAAAATTTTGTGCTCTTTTCACGCGTGGAAAGAAAAACGGTAAACTCCTAGATTTCCACGAAGATCGGGAAAAAGAAAAGGATAAATTGTTAGCGCAGTGAAGCGTTTACAACACGTGTCTTCGAAGCCCCGGTCTCGTCGAAAAAAAAACAGTTACTCGTTAGTGCACGATGGTAAAAAGTCTACGCATGAAGGTTGGCGCAAGCTTATATATGCATTATTACTTTTTGTTGCAAAGCAACTATTTGCCGAACATTCTGCATATATCTCTGTTTTAATGCTTCGCGCAAGTTTGCCTTGGGAGTGCGAGAAGTGAAAAATCTATGTATACCTTGCTACGTTCCGCTTGATTCTTTACGTTGGGAAAAAAATGGCATTGAACTCGAGTATCCTCTTTTTTTTCTTATCTTGTACCGCTTTCGAAGTACTCGCTTACTTCTCCTTGTAACTAGCCGTCGAGCAACGAGCCGCCTTTTTTATCGATCTCAAAAATATTGGTCTAGAATCAACTAGATATAATCTAACTGGATTTGTCAAATTCGATAATTTGTCAGAAATACATAAAAATAGGGAAAGTCTCGTCTTTCTTTATCAATGAATACGCTTGAGAGCGCATACAAAAAAAATATCGCAAAACGACAAGTACGTCGGAACACGAAAAATGTGCGTAAAAATTTCGAGTGAGCGTGAACGTATTACACAATGCAAGTGTATACACGGGAACCAAAGAGCGGAAGAGCTCTTCCGATGTTCCGCCGAGGTGAACAATTGGGCCGACATTGCAGCAGTAGCAAGTGCAGTATACAGACGGTTTTCTAAGAGTCAGGTTCACGGCGCGCGTACGTACGTGGAATTCGATATTCTACATATGTATATACATATTATTCGTCGAGAGGATTATCAAAGAAGCCCTTGTTCACTCCAATTATGTCAGCTTGGCGAAACGCCGGGGTAGCTGCAAATTGAAGGTGGCGTTCGGCTACTTTGTAAATCAGTTTCGGCGTAGCGGGCCGCGCGTGTGCTTTGATTTGCTTAACACACTTCCAAGCGAGCGAGATTTATCTCGACTATCGCCCACCGCGCGTCGATTAATTAGCGAGAAAGTCGATTGTTCTCTTGCCGAGCGATGCTTTGCACTGTACATTTCGTAATCCTTTTATCTGTTATATTGTTGCGGCCGTAGCAGACTTAACTAATGGTTATTACGCGCGATTTACAATCTACTAGTGAAAGAGATTGCATCGTCCACTTTTCCGCTGTTGTTATCTTCACTAAACGCAGGCACTTACATTTCTAAATAAGTTGAAAATTCTAAATTGGTCGTTCTAACTTAGTTGAATTTCACTTGACTTATGCAGTTCGAAGAATCATTTTTCCGTCGCACGTTTAATTTTGGCTTTCGTGAATGAGTCTTCGTCCACAACACATCGTGAACGATTCATGTGGCGTTAAATGTCCTTAACGATTGTCTTTCAGATAATGAACTTCATACGTATTGATAATGTCGCACTAATGCGTCAAACCATGACGTGTTCCCTTCCTAATGCTTTCCTAAGCGGCTTCGGGATAATGGGATGATTTTGCAATTTATATCGATGGTAATTAGAGGGCCCCTTTTTGCACCTCTCTCCACCTCTCGAATACAAAAAAATGCGGTCGTGAGAATGATCGCAGCGAGGTGAAAGTTTTCTTTTTTTTCTGCTTCGTTTCGTGCGCTTTTTCTCTTCTTCGGGACTCGTTTTTTCAGTAAATCACTCGCATCAAGGAAATGCTAAAGAGGAACTTTTTCTGTTTCAGGGCGATTACATTTGGATCGAGCCGGTGTCAGGCAAAGAATTTGATGTTGCTATCGGAGCACGCGTAATTTCTGCCGAGGGCAGACGAATTCAAGTCAAAGACGACGATAACAAGGTACTTTTTATGTTATCGTCACTTACGAATTACTTTCAAGAAACTATTAAAACTTATCTACACTAAATCTCGAAATTGAAGAGTCGAATTTGAAAGATAAACCAACTCCATTTTAAAGAGTAAATAAAAAAGATAACGCTATCATTTTAAAAGACTTTTATTCATCGCATTATTCTTTTATTGAAAGCCTAGACAATGAGGATAAATTTTATTAATTATCGTAGGAACTATGGTTAAGCCCGGAGAGAAGGATAAAGGCGATGCATGCGACATCGGTGCAAGGCGTCGAGGATATGATCAGTTTGGGCGACCTCCACGAGGCTGGTATCCTGAGGAACTTGCTCATCCGGTATAACGAGAATCTCATCTACGTAAGTCTACAGCATAACTATTAATTATTCATTAATATCAGCTAATATTTATCTACTTTCCTTCTCTCTCTCTCTTCTTCTTCTTCTTCTTCTTCTTCTTCTTCTTTTATTTTCAGACCTACACTGGCTCAATTCTCGTGGCAGTCAATCCATATCAGATACTGCCGATCTACACCGCGGAGCAAATTAAATTATACAAGGATCGAAAAATCGGCGAATTGCCACCACACATTTTCGCCATCGGTGATAATGCTTACGCTCATATGAATCGTTATGGCACCGACCAGTGCATCGTCATCAGGTAAGTCATTACCAATTAATGTTTCTCGATTTTACTACATGATGATGCGATATTTTTATTGCAGCGGTGAAAGTGGAGCTGGAAAGACGGAGAGTACAAAACTAATCCTACAGTATTTGGCGGCTATCAGCGGTAAACATTCCTGGATCGAACAGCAAATCCTTGAAGCTAATCCTATTCTTGAAGGTAAACTCTACGTTATAATCTTTGTTTTTCATTGATTGATAAAAACGTGAACGTTTCTTTCACAGCATTCGGAAATGCAAAAACAGTGAGAAACGACAACTCGTCGAGATTCGGTAAGTACATCGATATTCACTTCAACGAACACGGAGTGATCGAGGGAGCGAAGATAGAGCAGTATCTCTTGGAAAAATCTCGCCTCGTTACGCAAATGCTGGACGAGCGGAATTACCATATTTTTTATTGTCTTCTCGCTGGCCTCACCAGGGAAGAGAAGTCCAAGCTCGAATTAGAGGATGCTTCATCGTATAAATATCTTACTGGGGTAAGAATCAGAATTGAAACATTTTGAAAGAAGTTTTTCGTGAATTAATGCGTGTGAATAAATTTTGTAGGGTGGAAGTATAACGTGCGAAGGTAGGGACGACGCAGCAGAGTTCTCCGATATTCGATCGGCAATGAAGGTCTTGCTTTTCACCGACGGCGAGATCTGGGAAATTTTGAGATTACTCGCGGCGATATTGCACATCGGTAATGTTAAATACAAGGCAACTATTATAGGTAAGCAGAAACAATCGCAAATAATAATAAATCACGCCCCCCTCTCTCTCTCTCTTTCTTTCTCTCTTTCAAATAGATTGTGAGATATTCAATGAAATACGATTTTCTTCATTGTAGATAATCTCGATGCAACAGAAATACCAGAGCAGACGAACGTCAAAAGGGTTGCACAATTACTCGGTGTGCCCGTTCAATCACTTGTCGATGCTCTTACACGCCGAACGATATTTGCCAGTGGTGAGACTGTTGTAAGTAATACACCTTTCTATCACCTCATACTGAAACGAATGTATGCAGTTCTCTCACGAGCGTATTCGTTTGCTAACTAGGTATCAACGCTGTCGAGGGACCAGTCAGTAGATATAAGGGATGCGTTTGTCAAAGGCATTTATGGCAGATTATTTATCCACATAGTTAAGAAAATCAACGAAGCCATATACCGACCGAAGAACACCTCGCGATGTTCCATCGGGGTGCTGGATATTTTCGGTTTTGAAAACTTCAATCACAACAGTTTTGAGCAATTTTGCATCAATTACGCCAACGAGAATCTTCAGCAATTCTTCGTACAGCACATCTTTAAGCTCGAACAGGAGGAATATAATCACGAGGGTATCAATTGGCAACACATCGAGTTTGTTGACAATCAGGATGCATTGGATTTAATTGCCGTCAAGCAATTAAATATTATGGCGTTGATCGACGAGGAATCTAAATTTCCAAAGGGTACCGATCAAACGATGCTAGCGAAAATGCACAAAACCCACGGAACTCATCGCAATTATCTGAAGCCAAAGTCCGACATTAATACCTCGTTTGGTTTGAATCACTTTGCCGGTGTTGTATTCTACGACACTCGTAGCTTTCTAGAGAAGAACAGAGATACATTTAGCACTGATCTTCTGCAGCTTATTCATATTTCGTCCAACAAATTCCTTCAGGCTTGTTTTGTCAATGACATCGGAATGGGATCGGAAACGAGAAAGAGAGCGCCAACGCTTTCAACTCAGTTTAAAAAGTCGTTGGACTGTCTGATGAAAACTTTAGCTAATTGCCAGCCTTTCTTCATTAGGTGCATTAAGCCGAACGAATATAAAAAGCCAATGGTAATCGAATTAAACTTTGTCATTTAAAACAATTGTGAAAGAACGTATGAGCATGGTGATATTTTGCGTAGTTGTTTGATAGAGGACTGTGTTGCCGTCAACTGCGGTACTCTGGAATGATGGAAACCATTAGGATACGAAGAGCTGGATATCCCATTCGACATTCCTTCCCAGAGTTTGTCGAAAGATATAGATTTCTTATTCCCGGTATAGCTCCTGCGCACAAGGTACTTTTCTCTTCAAATTCATCATAAGTTCGAAATCTTTGCACTCAATATCTAAGAAATACTAATTTTTTCGCAGACTGACTGCCGATACGCGACAACAAAAATCTGTCACCAAGTGCTCGGCAGATCGGACTATCAGCTCGGTCACACTAAAGTATTCCTGAAAGATGCGCACGACTTGTTCTTGGAGCAAGAACGTGACCGCGTGCTTACGCGTAAAATACTCATACTTCAAAAAAACATCCGCGGCTGGGTATACCGTCGGCGATTCTTACGGATGCGCGCGGCTGCAATTAAAATTCAAAAGATCTGGCGCGGCCACGCGCAACGACAGCGTTACAAGCGTATGCGTGTCGGTTACATGAGGTTACAGGCGCTCATCAGGTCAAGGGTATTAGCACATAGGTTCAGGCACCTGAGAGGTCATATTGTCGGATTGCAAGCGAGAGCCAGGGGATATTTAGTCAGACGAGCGTACAGAAAAAAGATATGGGCAATTATTAAGATTCAAGCTCACGTAAGACGAATGATCGCGCAGAGGAGATACAAGAAGTTGAAGTACGAATACAGATTGCATCTAGAAGCCTTGAGATTGAGAAAAAAGGAGGAGAAAGAGCTGAAGGATCAGGGTAATAAGAGAGCCAAAGAAATCGCCGATCAACACTTCAGGGTATGAATTTTCAGGGTACACGTACAACGATTGATTTTTGTGCCTTGTAATTAATTTTCGAATTGCGCTGACAGGAACGTATGCAAGAACTGGAGAGAAAAGAAATTGAAATGGAAATGGAAGATCGTCGTAGAATGGAGATCAAGAAGAACTTGATTAACGATGCCGCGAAAAAACAAGACGAACCTGTAGACGACAGTAAACTTGTCGAAGCGATGTTTGACTTTTTGCCGGACTCCAGTAGTGAAGCTCCTACTCCTGCCAGGGAAACCTCAGTGTTTAACGTATGCATATAATCGATAAAATCACACTCGACTTTAAAAACAAGTCGGTCACAATTAATTTACTCTTTTGTAGGATCTACCAGCGCCAAAAGCCGATCAGCAGGAAATAATTAGTCCCATGCAGACAGCTTCTGAGGACGAGGAAGATTTATCAGAATTCAAATTTCAGAAATTCGCCGCAACCTATTTTCAAGGTAACATTACGCACACTTACTCGAGGAAACCGTTGAAACATCCGTTATTGCCGTTGCATACGCAAGGAGATCAATTGGTATGCTTTTGTCTTTTCGTACGTTAACGTATTATTATTGGTTTGTCTTCTATTATATTGATTTTGATCAAATAGGCTGCGCAAGCATTGTGGATTACCATTCTGAGGTTCACTGGTGATTTGCCCGAGCCAAGATTCCACACGATGGATCGTGACACCACTTCGGTCATGTCCAAAGTTACGGCTACACTTGGCAGAAATTTCATCAGGAGCAAAGAGTTTCAAGAAGCACAAATGATGGGAATGGATCCCGTAAGTAGATCATACAAACTTGTTTCTATTACTCCATGAATAACAATGTCGTTTACACGATCGCTGTTCGTAAATCACAGGAATCATATCTTAAACAAAAACCACGATCGATCCGCCACAAATTAGTCTCGCTGACGCTGAAACGTAAAAATAAACTCGGCGAAGATGTGCGGCGAAGATTGCAAGATGACGAGTACACAGCCGACAGTTATCAATCATGGTTGGAAGCTCGACCTACTTCGAATCTCGAGAAACTTCACTTCATCATTGGTCACGGTATCTTGCGTGCAGAATTACGCGATGAAATTTATTGTCAGATCTGCAAGCAACTAACGAACAATCAATCGAAATCTTCGCACGCACGTGGTTGGATCTTGTTGTCTCTATGTGTTGGTTGCTTTGCGCCGTCGGAAAAATTCGTCAACTATCTACGAGCCTTCATACGCGAAGGTCCACCAGGATACGCACCGTACTGCGAAGATCGCCTGAAGCGCACATTCAAGAACGGCACGAGAAACCAACCACCCAGCTGGCTAGAACTTCAAGCTACCAAATCAAAGAAACCTATTATGCTACCCATCACTTTCATGGATGGTAATACCAAGACACTTTTGGCCGACTCTGCTACAACGGCAAGAGAACTGTGCAATCAGCTTTCCGACAAGATCTCTTTGCGCGATCAATTTGGCTTCTCGTTGTACATCGCTCTATTCGATAAAGTGTCGTCGCTCGGCAGCGGCGGCGACCACGTCATGGACGCAATTTCTCAGTGTGAGCAATACGCGAAAGAACAGGGTGCTCAGGAAAGGAATGCACCGTGGCGATTGTTCTTCCGTAAAGAAATTTTCGCACCGTGGCATGAGCCGACCGAGGATCAAGTGGCGACGAATCTCATTTACCAACAAGTGGTGCGAGGCGTCAAGTTCGGCGAGTATCGCTGTGATAAAGAGGAGGATCTTGCCATGATTGCCGCACAGCAATATTTCATCGAGTACGGCACAGATATGAATGTCGAGCGATTGTTTACACTCCTGCCTAATTATATTCCGGATTATTGCTTGACTGACGTGGATAAGGCTATCGAGAGGTGGGGTCATCTCGTGCTACAGGGATACAAGAAGGTACATTTTGGAGTTATTACTTTTTTTCTCAACGAATCTTATTTAATTGATGTGAGATTAATTGAAAAATTATTTTACAGAGCTACTATGTTAAAGAAAAAGTACCTGCGCTTCGAGTTAAAGAAGATATTGTCGGTTATGCGAAATTCAAGTGGCCGTTGCTTTTCTCTCGGTTCTATGAAGCTTATAGAAATTCAGGACCGAATCTCCCTAAAAATGATGTTATCATCGCTGTCAATTGGACCGGTGTTTACGTTGTCGACGATCAAGAGCAAGTTTTGTTGGAGCTGTCATTTCCCGAAATTACCACCGTATCTAGTCAAAAGTAAGTTCTTGTGAGCTCTACTCTATATCTTGTTGAGTTGTTTAAAACTTAGATATTCTAATCGATTGCATTTTTTCCGCTAGAACAAACAAAATGTTTACGCAAACCTTCAGCTTGTCAACCGTGCGCGGCGAAGAATTTACATTCCAAAGTCCAAGTGCCGAAGACATTCGCGACTTGGTGGTTTATTTTCTCGAGGGTCTGAAGAAACGTAGCAAATTCGCGATCGCTCTGCAAGATTACAAAGGCTCGAACGAGAACTCGTCGTTCTTGAATTTTCAAAAAGGCGATCTCATCACGCTCGAAGATGACGGTAACGAGGAAGGTAGTCCGTACAACTCTGGCTGGTGCGTCGGCATCTGTGAGAGAACCGGCGAGAAAGGCGACTTTCCCGCTGAAACAGTTTATGTATTGCCTACCTTAACGAAACCACCGAACGAGATACTATCGTTGTTCAGTGTTAATGGCAACGAGAATGGCAGGAGACTAAACCCACAGCAGATGAATGGAGTGGAAACTCGAGACAAGCCGCATACTTTGATGGAGTACGCTATCGATCATTTCCGGTAAGAACTAATATATTATTATCGTCGGCAGCAAATTTAATAAAATTCCAAATAATTATGCATATTTCCAGTCCACCTCCAAAGAAGACAATGTCGAAAGCACTAACGCTGACGGCAGCTCGTCGTGGCCATCCCGATGAACTTTGGCGTCACTCGCGTGAACCTCTGAAGCAACCTCTGCTTCGAAAATTAGTTTCTAAGGATGAATTGGCCGATGAAGCTTGCTTCGCTTTCAATGCGATTCTCAAATATATGGGTGATATGCCAACGAAGAGGCAACGTTTGGGCAATGAGTATACTGATTTGATTTTTGATGGACCATTGAAAAATGAGATCTTACGAGATGAGATTTACTGTCAGATTATGAAACAGCTGACGGATAATAGAAATCGACTGAGCGAGGAAAGAGGTTGGGAGTTGATGTGGCTTGCGACAGGACTTTTTACGTGTAGTCAAAGTTTATTAAAAGTAAGAACATTGATCGAACGAGAAAGTGAAGCGTGATTCAATTTTATGATGAAAAATAATTAATTGTTCATAGGAACTGACGTTATTTTTGCGTACACGACGGCATCGGATATCACAAGATTCTCTACAGAGGCTACAAAAAACTTTGAGAAATGGTCAACGTAAATATCCACCACATCAAGTCGAAGTCGAGGCAATCCAGCATAAAACGACACAGATATTCCACAAAGTTTATTTCCCTGATGATTCCGATGAGGCATTCGAAGTTGATTCCTCCACGAGAGCTAAAGATTTTTGCCAAAATATTGCTCAAAGACTGAATTTACGCTCTTCCGAGGGATTCAGTTTGTTTGTTAAAATCGCTGACAAAGTTATTTCAGTACCCGAAGGAGACTTTTTCTTTGACTTTGTTCGGCACTTGACTGATTGGATGAGAAAAGCTCATCCAACGAGAGACGGTTAGTGTAGTTAGTGCATTCTTATGTGATCGACCAATGAGTTTATTTGATTTTTAATTATTTTCATATTTTAAAGGTTTGTCTCCTCAATTCACGTACCAAGTATTCTTTATGAAGAAGTTGTGGACAAATACTGTACCTGGTAAAGATAGAAATGCGGATCTGATATTCCACTTCCACCAAGAATTGCCAAAATTATTACGAGGCATGTATATAGATATATTCGTGAATTGAAAATCTAAATTTTAGTTTATCAATAACTAACTAATTTATAATAAAATTTAGGATATCACAAGTGTACGAAAGAAGAAGCCTCACGACTAGCTGCCTTAGTTTATCGTGTACGATTTGGCGAGAATAAGCAGGAACTTCAATCAATCCCGTAAGCTTAATAACATTGAAAAGTAGTGCTGCTCGATGCTAAAAAAATACTGATTAAAAGTATTAATTCCTTTCAGCCAAATGCTGCGAGAACTCATTCCCGGTGATTTAGTGAAAACTCAGAGCTCAAACGAATGGAAACGTTCGATAATCGCAGCATACAATCACGATGCAGGTAAATAAAACATTTTTTATGTTTATTTGTCATTAGTCATATAAACATATGAAATTTTAAGGTATGAGTCCTGAAGATGCCAAAGTCACGTTCCTGAAAATCGTCTACCGATGGCCCACATTTGGCTCGGCCTTTTTCGAAGTGAAACAAAGCACTGAACCCGACTACCCTGAGCTACTTCTAATTGCTATAAATAAACACGGTGTCAGTCTCATTCATCCACAATCGAAAGTACGAATAAAATAGATTTCAAATGTATCGAATGTTCACTCGTACATTTTTATTAACGCATGCAAATTCTTGTTATTTATAGGATATTTTGGTGACTCATCCTTTTACGAGAATCTCCAACTGGTCTTCCGGCAATACGTACTTCCATATGACGATAGGCAATTTAGTCCGAGGATCGAAACTTTTGTGCGAGACATCTCTTGGATATAAAATGGATGATCTACTGACCTCTTATATCTCACTCATGCTCGTTAATATGAATAAGCAGCGCAACACGCTACGGATAAAGTAAATGAAGCTTGTAGGTAATGATTTGATTTGAAACTTGCATAGTGAAATGATACCTCACGTGACACAATTGTGGATTGTGAGGTAACAATTTCACGTTGAAATAATTGAACGTTGAGTCTTTGTGCTCGAGAAATGATAATGCCTTTTTTATTGTCAAAGAATTGGATATTAACCTGCGATTAAATTGTTAAAGAATTGTAAAAAAGTGTTATATTTGTCAATTTATACTAACTACACTTTAAGTTAATAATCAAGATTTTTTGTATGTAATAAATTTTATAAATGAGTATTTTAGAATGAGAGAGGTTTTTTTACAAAGAGACGAGTATTTATATATTAAAATAATTGTACATAAAGGCAATAAAGGATTTCAAATAAATTGACGTTTCCCGAAGCTTCTTCGAACACATCAACCTAATTTCTAATTTTTATGATGTACCATGGGGTATAATTATAGCTTGTTATTAATCTAGGATTACATACTGCTTCTGGTATAATAATGGTAACCCCGTTTGTCGTCCAGGTAGGCACAGGATCTGGACGTTAATTGTGGGTAAATTCCCAGGGAACGTAGCTGCCGACATTCCTGGGTAACAATAGATATCTTGAAGGAAGGCACTCTCAGGTTGATGCTATCTCATTTCCCTTCTGAGATTGCTCCCTCGGATTGCTTTTTTTCGTCAAGTCGACAGACGCACATGGATCCTACTTGACTTATACACGCAATCAAGTTTAAGGATTTATGTAGCATACATTAGAAATCTCTTGTAATTTATAAAACAGCTCTTAATAACGTTACTTCGATATAGATATCTTGGTTTATTTTTACTTTGAGTTTACATTTTGATTTTTGTTACATGTGCCATTCTGTTCAATAATATCATAATTTATATTACTTTTTATCTCGTATTCAGTTTGTATATGCCTGTCGATTCCATAAATAGTTTATTCCTTTAAATACATTATTACAAGTTATAAGCTCGTATTGCGTTTCTTACACTAAAAATTGAAAGCCAAAAAATTTTCTTAGAGTACGTATTTTGTTTTGGTGTATCTGACAGTAGTCTTATATAGTATTAGGATTCTTCACAGCATTGAAGAAGGAAATTGAGGAGTGTTGTTCAAGAGTTTGAAAATTGATATCTTGTATATATATATATAAAGAATTTATTATAAGATTACCATTTATCTTTTAAAAATTTATAAAATATATACTTCGAATAATTCTCTCCAAATAAAATTCTTAACTTATAATTATAGGATTTTCTTCTCGTAAATACTTTACATTTTTTTGTCTCTTTATATTACGAAATATAGCTAGGCATTTCATAAAGAAAGTTCTAGTTCATAACTTATCAAACGTCATTTGGCAAATGTTTTGCATTTTTAAGCCTTTCTGGCTTCGTAGTGTATGCACACATTTATGTTTATATTTATAGATATATAATTAGTACACGGTATAAAAACTATCATAATTCAATTTGTTTTTATACATGAACACTAAAAGATAACTCCGATACACAAGAAGAAACACTTTACAAGCTAACATTCACGCTGTAGCTTAGAATATAGTAGCGCTAATTGACGATTCATAGTCGGTTCGAAGAAAAAACCCTCTACCACCGTTACGCAATGATATTTACCTCGCTAAATTCGTTTTTGTGTATAAACGCATTCTCTCCATTGAAAAATTTTGCTGTATATATGTGCGTGCGTATTGTTGTTACTACTATAGCTTATATGGACAGTGTGAGTCTTTGTATCACAGTAGTAACTAATAAAATTGGTGCGCACTTGATGAAAACGAGCAAAATTTACATAGGCTTTCTATATATACATAATTAACGAAAATAATAACGTAATTCTTACGCAGTCCATGCAGCGATTGCTTATAAATTGCGAAATCGGACTATCCCGCGGGTTTTATAGTTTCTATTGACTTCTTTCTTTTTTTAACGTATGATTAACGTTTGAGCATTGACTTGTAGAGATTGACGTTCGATTTTATTCTTTACGTAAAAAATTCTCTGCGGTATATGAATATGCTATGAGCTCCAGTTATTATGATGTCGCTTCGGCTTCCCATAGAACGCAATCACATTTTTCGTTTCTATTAAAAATATCTGTTTGTTTCTCACGAAGAATACAGCGACAATTCAGTTATTCGTTATCATTATCACTGCACACGGATTAGTCAGACGGATATATATATATATATATATATATATATATATATATATATATATATATATATATACACGCTAAGCGTCCAGAAAAAGAGCACGACAGCCGAACAAAGAAAAGAAAAAAATTCTTTATATAATACAATTATCCGTTTCGTAATTATAGTGATATGCACCGATTGTTGTTTCGTTTACATTTGATTTTCATCCTTTTCTGAGGAAGAAAATCATCCACCGTTCGTCGTATAAATAATTATTTCATAAACATTTATATCAACAACTTACAGCATAAAGTCCTTCGAGTGCGCTTTGTGCGTTCACCTCACATGCGCGTGCAAAACATACTTCGCGTAATGAAAACCCCTGAAAAATGATCGAGAGCGTCTTTACACCTGAAAAGGCTCAGCAGCCTCCTTGGGTAATCTGTCGTCGTTAGCTGCAGGCTCATCCGGTACTTGAGCAACAGAATCAGGTCCGTTGCCACTACCACCACCGTCAAAGCCCCAGCTATTAGGCTCGTATCAAAGTCCCGGTTGAGGTGGCTGTGGATGATGATTCCATGGGACATCGGCGATCGCCGGCTGCATAGCCACCTGGTTGTTCATTCCCCTCGGTTGCCTCATAACTTCACTTGCCGGCAAGCAAGGCTGCCTTGGTCCAGGTTCCGGTGTGTAAGTGAACGTCAGTCCCGTCGCGTAGATAATGCCATCTGTGCGTACCAGCGAGACAGGTACTTGCGTCGGTTGATGAATCCACATCCACTCGCCACGGAATTGCGAGATGTCCGGTACCACGCACAGCATGCTCTCTTGGCAACGGTACATCGTTTCAGCCTCCACGTCGCCGAACCACACTTGTAGATTGGGCGTAAAATTGTCGCCCGTCAGCTCGAGCATTGCCACGTCGCCACCGCCGTTCAGGTTTAAGCTGTGCACCAGAGGCACCGGTGTGACGGGATTGCGAACGGGACCCATACCCTCGTAAAAGGTATACTCGGCGCGATCGGTACTGATGATGGTCCAGCATGCACCGTCGTTGATCATCTCCTTATTGGGTTCCTTGGGACAGGGTGTCGCTTGAAACTGGATTATCCGCTCTTGCGATAGGCACAGGTACATGTGGTCCGTGTCCTTCATGTAGAACGCGCATTTGTGCAGTTGCGACACCGGATCATCAGCCTCGAGGCTGGCCATTTGTTTATCGACCTTGCGTATGACCAGACGCGGCAGCGCCATTCCTGTCTCGGAGCAAACAAGCTTGACGGTACTGCCGTAGTGCACATAACCGTCTCGCACCTGAAACTCCTCGGACTCGCTTTCGTTGTCATCCAACAGATGAATCGTGAAGGCGCCCCATTGCGTCGAGCTCGCGTGGAAATTGTTATTGTCCACGTGCAGATATCTCGTGCTGACCGTTTGCGAACGAAGCCTATTGAACAGCGCTACTCGCGTACCCGAGGCGATGCAGAGATCGGCGTTCTTCAGACTTTGCTTCTTTTTGGATGGCTTTGAGATGACCTTGATTCTCTTGCTGTGAAATACGCCGATGTCATGGCCGTTGCCGTAGAACATCTTCACCGACAGCATGAAGTGCTTCCTCTTGTCCGAATCCGAGATGTACAAGGTCTTGGCGGCGCAGTACTGTTTGCCATTGTTTAAATCCAACTGCTGCATGTCCTGATCCGAGTTACCGATTCCAATGAAGGCACACAACTGTGTCGACTGCTCGGATTCGCCGTCTCGTCTCATCTGCTCTTGTCTCATGGCCCAGGCATTGCCTTTCAGGTAAATGCATGGAGGCGGACAGAAGAATCGTTTCTCATTGCCGTAGGACTTTTGAGCGACTTTGGCGTGGAGTATAACAACCACCATGTCAGCTTTGCCTTGGGTGCGCTTGTGCTCTGCGAGGTAGTGCTTCATAGCGTCGCGGGTGAGTCGCTGCTCCTGATGGGCCGCCTGTTCCGGCCTGTAGACACCTCCAGCGAAGCGAGGGTAGGCTGACATCACCGTCGGCGACGGTGGTGATTGCAGCCCACCGTGAGCAGCCATTGTCGGCAGCCCGTACTGACTGTGGGGCATTATCATACGGACCACTTTAAATGGAGCACGCACGGTTGGACATTCTGTCCTTTACTGCTCCTGCTACTCCACTCCGTTCCTCCGTTTAGGATAGACTATCTGTAATGAGAAAAATGCAATTACAGTTTTGATAACTGATTTTTTTAAAATGGTTTGGGTTGGTTTCGATGACTAATGAGTTAATCTATCTGTGTTCTTTCTGCCAAGGTAGAGGAACGATGAGGATTGCTTGCTAATTGTTATATTACACTGAAAGATATACACATAATTTTTTTGCTGCTTGAATCATTATTTTTCAATTTAATAGTGCTGCGAATGAGTAACTTTACTTAAAAAGTTTTTTGTACTATCGGTTATAGCTGCTAAAATATTTTCAAGATCAACTAAAAAGGTCTTCTGAATTTTCATTACTATATTCAACTATTTGTAATAAATCATGAATGTGCAAAGACATATTTATAATATACAAACTTTATATTATAATCAATCAACTTTTTTTTCTTATATAATATTAATGATTAGTGTCTCATGAATTCAAAGACCTGTAAGCAATAATTGTGAAATATCAAAATTAATTGATAGAAGTTTGTGTAATAGTTGATGCATTGCGCAACATGAAGTAAAAATGAAAATATTTTTAATGGCTGTTCTACATATTATAAGCAGAGTTATTTACTGATAATAAACTAAAACAAATGGCAACAATTTTCTCTGGCATTAGTAAATTTCAATAAAAATACACTCCACAGACACTAGCACAGTGCAGCAAGAAGATCTAAAGTATGCGTGGGAAGATTTTTTTTATTATCTGTTGCACACAATTAGCCCAAGATATCTTGCTTCAAATGAGTAGCTGAGAATTACTGCTTTGCGCGCACAGGAAAGAGGAAACATGTACAAGCCGTGGGAATAGAGCCAGGCTCGTTTTTCTTGCATGAATTAAGGTACTGTTGGCTCCTATTGGCCGATGTAAACAAGTTTCTCTAAAAAGTGATTTTCACTCAAGTCTCACACCACACACTACCAGTCTTTCATTCAAGTTTTCTCTTTTTATTTTTTCTTTCTCACTCTTTCACTGATCTGAATTAAATCTGACCTAAACAAAAATACACTTGCACCGGTTTCATGAAAATGAACATTTAATTATCAGGCTAGGTCATGGAATGACTTTGCATTGTTAGCAAACAACAGAAAGAGACTCGATCAAAGCATTTTGAATGCAGCATGAAATTTAAAATGTCTGAGCCAAGCTCGAATTAAAATACTTGCCAGTGATGTTAAAAGGCTGCATCCAATGCATATTCATGCAAATAGATATATTGAACAATAGAGAGCAATCTACACATAGGAAGCACTAGGCAAAGTATATGCATTTTAGATTTGGTCTTTATTTAGGTTTACAATTAAAATTAGGGACTTGGTATAATAAGCAGCCAGTTGAAAAGTCAGTTGTGAAAAAGAAACATACTCAATTGAACAATCTTGTGAAATAAATAAGAGCTAGTTTTAATGAAGATTAGACCATTAAAATTATGTGACCAGTATCACTGTTTGTATTTACACTCTAACTGTCCACATATGATAAAGATCTGTTCGACAAAAATAAATAAACAAATACTAAGAATCACATAACTAACCGATTCACTCATTGAGAATCACACCCTAACGTTCGATCGATCGTTTCCAGTCGAGCATCTCATATAAAACGGAGCCCATCGAATTTAGAGAAATTAAAAAATCGAGCAACAACAGTCAGAAAAAAAGCTGAACGACGTGTGAGAAACAGAACCGGATAGGTTAAGCGTGGCAGTATACGTTGCATTAGGCCTGCAATGCTCTCAGCCTATTTCTACAGCCTAAAGGACAAGAGCCGGAACGCGCGAGGCATGAGCAAAAGAAAAAATAAAGAGGTAGCGGCAGCAAGTATACACATGGACAAGAGTAGGAGAAAAACAAGTTAAAGGAAAAGCTTCAACAGTAATAAAAAAACTCAGCATACCTATCCTGAGTAGCGTCTGCTAGCGGCTCCATAACGGCAAGCATTAGCGGTAGCACTGTCGAAAAATATCCAAGCAACCTCGCGGAAGATTCATTCGGAAAAACACCTGTTCGCCGAAATTTCCTAGATACAATACGCGTATGTGCTCCGTCGTCGACGAGTAGCCGCTCAACTCGCGAGTAGGAGATCGAGTAAGTTAGGCGGTCGGCAGTAGCCGCCGCGCGCCGCCTCGCGAGTGAGACAGAGATAAGGAGAGCGCAAACGAGCGAGCGAGAGAGAAAGAGAGTAAGAGGGGGATCTGTCGCGCAAGCGCAGTCGCGAGGATGCAGAGCGCGAGACAGAGGAGAACGAAAGCGCCAAGTTCGAATCGCCGAGCGAGCGTGGGAAAGTTTTTCTCACGCTACTCGCACGCTCTCGGCCGTGGATGTTGCCGCCTACCGAATCTCGTCGTTTCTTTTTTTTTTTCTCTCTCCGCTCTCTTTCACATTCGCCACACTGGCCCTCAACTGTCTATTGTCGCAGAGTCATAGTTGATTTAAAAAAAATATAGATAGTTGATTTAAAAAAAAGCCACTGAAAATGAAAGTTACGAATGTAAGCGGAAAACAGCAGAACCGAACAAACGTGTACTTGGATGCGTTTGCACAGTGCGCGAGGTTTGGCGCGGCGGCAAGGAGACGGTGCAAGAGTTCGCACGTCAATCAAAGTTGGTGGCCGTGCGAGTCCACGCCCCGCAAGGCCGCGTGGTTCACAGCACGAGCGTCGACGTCAAACTGAAAGCGGCAGCGAGATAGGCCGCGAGAGAAGGACGGCGGTAGCGATCGGCACACGTGTGTTTTGAGAGTCGGCGGGCTGGTGGGGAGGCGGGTCGAGCGCGAATCGCCAAGTTTATTACGGCAGCGCATAAAGTGGCTGCAGTTTCTATTGTTTTACTCGGCGAAGCGAGAGAGCTTGTACGGCCACAATTGGGCTCCGCGCGAGCACGAGGCTCGAACTGCTCTGTCTCTCCCTCATTTTCTCCTCTCGCTCCGCGTCCATATAGCAGCTCTCGCTCCCCACCTCTGGTCTACGCGACCGAGAGAGCGGGGCCCGCGCGTGGAATTGCTGCCGCAAAAGGATGTTGGGGTTACCCCGGGGGGCGTGGGAAAAACCTGCTGTGGGAAAGAGTGGGTGGCCACTTCGCTCTGCGCTATGCTCGCTCGCCGAGCGATGATGACGAGCTCCGCTCTCTCTCTCTCTCTCTCTCTCTCTCTCTCTCTCTCTCTCTCTCTCTCTCTCTTCTCTGTACGTGTGGATATTTGTGTTTGTGTAAGAGCACACAGTGAGAGTGTGTCGATAAATGCCAGTGTATAAAAGGTTACTTATCGCGCCTGAGAACCGAAGTGCTATACAGGCGAGAAAGCGCGTTTACAGTGTGGGTGATGCACGCACAGCACGGAGTAGAGGGAGATGCACTCGTGTGAATTTTTTTTCTCGCGCGCTACTACTCCGTTTCTTTTCTTTCCGTTCCTTCCTTCTCTTTTTTTCATCTTTTTCTTTCTCCGTGCGAGTATCTATCTACTTTTTCGCCGACGTCTGCAGCGGCAAGTACAAGTTCACGGGAGCGCGAGCGCGCTTTTTGGGCGTTTTAAGAGCTTAGCTAGCCCCGATGGAGAGAGGCGGAAGGGGTGGCAGCAGGACTATGCATTCTCTTGCGCGAAGAATAAAGTCACGGAAAGTGCTTTTTTAGATTTTTGAGAGGGATTTGTTTGTTACGGTTTAGCTGTCTGAGATATTAATTTGTTCATTGATAAGGGGTTGACCGTTATCGAGCTGGTTACAATTACAAGCTAATGAAAACTATCAGAGAGACAATTTTTTGCTCTCCGGTCGTTAATAGCATATTTCTATTTTTAAACAATCAGTTTTGCAGTGTCACGTTTTTAAGTGTAGCTATTACGAGTATAACTTGATGGGACTCTCCGACGTAATCTGCAAATGTATTTCTGAAATGTATGTTATTGTAGGCGTTTAGGGCAATTCAAAAAGGTCACCTAACTAGCTTTTAACGACGACCTACTTTGAAAAGTAGCGGCGCGAAAAAATAATTCACGAGATCACATACATTTACTGCCTGCCAAGCAAAACTAGATTCCCTCGCAACGTCTAAGTATGAAAAGAGAAAAAAAATTCCCATGAGTTTTTCGTTCTAATTCGCTTAATTTTCCCAAGTCTCTCAGCGGTAAGAAGGAAATCTCGTAGTATTAAAGTGAAAGCTTCATTCAAACTACCGGTTGAAGGTATTTTGACTTGTAAAATGGAATTTTTATTCGCCGTATTTACTATAGATCGTGCAAAGAAACGGAAAAAAATCACTTTAGAAGTCGCTTTTATATTTTTCTCTTCGTTGGCAACGTGTCTAACGAATGATTGCTATGCAATGCACATATCAATAACAGTTATGCAGCGGCTCTATTTTTCATTTTAAAAAGGTGACGATGTAATAGAATTTTAATGATCGTACGAGAATACGGAGGTCGCGCGATCTAAATTACATTGTCACGTTAACTTACGCGCTCCCATTTTCCTTAATTTGGCGTCTCTTCAAATACCTTCCATCTATCGTTCAGTAATGAAATTAATGTCGATTAATTTAAGATAGTATCATCGTCAACGCTACGACATGGAGAACGATCTTATGAGTGCGGTAGCTAATTCAACTCGCTTAATGAAATCAATTCAGAAACCGTTTCACTATGTGTATTAACCAGTGCGGCGATTAGAATTTGAAATAAACTTCATTGATGAAAGCATTGCCGATATAAACTTTTCAAAATTCCACGTAGGCCTTTTTAGAATATGTACGCGCTTGCAGGCAAATTGAGTTCACGTGTACTCTCAAAAATAATTGCCAGCAGATTTGTACAATTGCAACAGGAGTTGAACGACTGTATCAGTAGTGTTATATATCGGCAAGTATGAGGGGGAGTTAAAGAAGACCCTATTCTATCTGCCGCACGAAGTGCTAATGTTATATAGTGAGTAGAGTGGGGGGGGGGGGGGGGGGGCAAATGGCAAACTGATGAAAAACTAATGGATTTACGCTACTTTTCTTCCGGCTCTGTGAGTGGCGCACAACTGACTATTTCGAGGTCCTTCCGCTGTATATAATTCATCCGCTTAGCTCTCGTAGCGAATTTCGTCATCGTCTCTCTCTCTCTCTCTCTTTCTCTGCACGTGTTCCTGCTACTCCCTAGATCTTATCTTAAATCTTCTTTGTAAAAGAGACAACAATTTCTCTTACGTTACAGCGCGCAATTTGCAATTACGAAGATTTACGATTCGAGTGGAGTAACTCTAATTTTTTAAAATTATTTATTATTCTTAACTAAATTATAAATATCCTTTTTCGGTAATTTTTCTTTGTTATTTTCAATAAAGACAATTTTAAGCAGCTCTTCTGCGAAGTAAAACCGACAATTGTCAATAATAAAAAATGTATGTCAACAACTGTTATTCGAGACGCAGCAGCATTACAATTTTATAACTATTCATTAATTCAATATCACTAATTTTCCAGCTGACCAAGCAAGCCACACAGCTGATCCCCTCAAAATTAAAAGTAAGCATACACATCCACATTTAAAATACCCTAAGCGTATACAGACTTTAAATACGGCAATGCAGACATTCCATCCATAATTTATACACGCACTTGTAGCTCCCCTTTGCTTCAAATTACAAGCTTCGTGCGCATTTATATGGATCGGCGCGTATAGTAGACGACGTCTGCCGAAAAGAGGGGAACAGGGGATAAACACACGTGTGCGAAAACCCTTCGCGTGAGAATGATTCGTCTTCGGCGCTCGTGTCTCGGAAAAGCTCCCGAGTCGGAGCTCGCTCGAGCATAGATTTTTATACAACCTTCACCGCCCCCCCCCCACGCTCGCGTATTTTCGTGCAAAGTTGCCGCGTGGCTTTGTTATAGAGATAGCTTCGATGAAGCCTTTGATGGATCTCTCACCGCACGACTTCTTTTATTGTGTTGTTGCACTGCATTCGGATGTGAATACTCTCTTTGTTTTTTTTTCTTTTCCGTATTTGTGATGAAATCGAGACACTGAAATATTCGAGATTTTTTTAGGGGGTAGTATAATATGAGAGGATTGAAATATAGACAAATTGTTGTGTGCACGTCGTGAGTACGAAAGAGGCACGATTTCGCAATCACATTCTCGCGCGCAGATTGTGAGATACGCTCTTTTCAATGTTTCTACGAATGCATCTGTCATTTCGCCGTGATAACTCACTGTACTCGAATCCAACTGATCGGTGTAACTTACACTTGTACGCCAAACGACCGTATTTACAATGAAGGTTCAAAGTTTGACGGCGTCGTCTGTTGACGAATAAAAGAAATGGTTAGTCGTGCTCTTGACGTCTGGCACGATCAGCAATAAAGGATAAAATCCTGATCGTATCAGTTCCTCTATAAGACCGATTATAAATTTATCGACAGGGCAATAAAATATAACCCAAATGGATACATCGAAAGTACAATGCGGCTATAGATATAGAATTGCTCTTTTACTCGCTGTTGTATTGTACACCTGAAACAGATGAGAGAGATATTTTATACACCCTTAAACTCGCGTATTAAAAGCAAACAAGCACACAATTTGATAAATTACGACTCGACATCTGAGCAGGCTAGTTTCCAATCTGCACGGTATGCATTTTTAAATCTCTCAAAGTGGCCGAGTCTGAGTAAAAGTCAATGTAGAACCCGAAGGCTATATCGCGGATATTCTCTTACTCGGACGCGCGCGCTTACATATCGGACAGTTTTATGACGTTCGATATTCGCTGTGAAGCACATAGCACGCTCGCTGCCACGTTCTTTTCCACCGTTGATCTCGAAGAATTTTGCGATCAACGGAGACTGCAGTCTATATGTATTTGTGTAATAAGTGCGACATTTCATAAACGAAATATCAGACAAATAAATAAATAAAGAAATCTGATCACTGGCAGAAAATCAGCAGAGCGCGTAAGCGGGCACACATTTCGTGATATTCCCATGGACTGCGCGCGGCGGAGAGTCTCGAGAGAGCGACATGAAAATCCGGGAGAGGTGGCGATGCATTTATTCAGCGAAACATCGTAATAAGGGGAGAGGGGGGACGCTCGCGATCGCCGACGCCGATTAAGTATTCCCTTCTTGAAAGGAGCGAGAGAGAGTAAACTTACTGAGAGCTCAACTTACGATTTGACATTCGCGCGAGCGCGGCTTTATACATACGTGAATTTTCGAACGAGAGGTGAAGGTACGTGTATCCGCGGGCGGAGATTGTTGTTGTTTTTGAATAATGTACTGTTCGTGAACGCGGAATAGTGTGTAGTTTCATTTTGCGTGTAGCTCTTAGGTGAGCTGATTGGCGAAAGTCCATACTTTCGTTGCAAATTCAGATTGCATCGATTCAAACTGTGGCGATGGCGATCTAATTAACTTGCAAGCTCGCATTCTCGCGCACACAAGAATACGGAACATTTCCATGACTCGGCAGCCAGTTATGAGTTATATATGCAGCCGTGAGTGGGTAATTCAAGAAGCGTAACTTCTAAACAACTGCACACCAACTCTTGCGGTATACGTTTGCGCAAGCCGATGTGCGCGCATCAGCAGTACTGCGCACTCACACTAAGAGACGGGCCATCGAAGCTCTTAATTACCCAACGAGCTCTCTGCGCTCTATTTTTACGGCCAATTAAGGATACGTACTGCGAGAGCTGCAAGGCTCAATTATCAGGGCTACGTACATACACACACTACGCGTGTGCGAGCCAAAGAGAAAAATGTAGGAAAGAAGCGAGTCGGAAAACGGAGCTCGATTTTATGGGGCGTTCGTTTTTTTTTTGCTCCGAGAATGAAGCGAGGGTGTTTATTTCGGTGTAACTTTGACAGGAATGGGCTTGTCGATTTCGAACTGGAAACATAGAAGACGAACACGTTGAAAAAACATACAAGAATTTTTCGAACGTTCACATATCTTAGGCAGTTAAATTTCAGTATATATTGGACAAATTGACTATTGAAGTCTGAATGGAACACAAAGGGCCGAAAAGAAAGATTGTGTTTAGATTCTTTCTATATCGCTCCCCCCACATTAATCCCCAAAATTCCCACCGACGCTTTCAAACTCTATTTAGACAACGACCATGATGACTACGATGATGGCGAGGGGAGAAAGAAAAAGTTGCTAGCACTATTTTCTGTGCGTTACTGGTCGATATCGGTTCTCATAGATTTATATTTGTATTAAACTCCGCTTTATCGCGAGGTTAATTGTTAGATACGGATGGATTGCTGTGCGAGCGTTATTACCGTTCTTTGGTTCGCTGATTTCTAAACTTGTGTGCTGCAAATATTGTGTGTTGTGTGTGCGCGCTCATATTCTATGTTGCGTGTGCTTTTGCCAACGAGTGAGATTTTGCCTCTATATGTTTGAATACTTGTCTATAGATTCATTTGTAAGACATCGCTTCACTATAATCAATTATTTTTAGTCTTCCGAATTCGATTTTATCTCTTTTTATACACTGAGTTTTTTTCAAATGATATTAGATTGGACTTTCTATCTATCGTAATAAAAAAGCTGAAATGTAATTAAAGTTCCTATTAACATTTTCGATTATACCGACTTTATAAACTAAAGCGATCTACGATTAATAATAACACACCAGATTAGGCTGTCAGTCTGATTTCGCGAAGCGTCCTGGGGAAAAAGTGTACTCCAAACAGCCCGGTTTATCGATAATTTTTTTCTGAGATTTCTCACGGTGATTGTACGTGCCGTAAATCATCGAACGGAACATGCCGCCAACGCCAACTATATTGCCGGTCCCTGCATCATGCCATTCTCTTCGATCAGCTGATCCGTTCTGGCAGCGCGCAAAATCTATTATGCGGGGCTCCATACTTGTTTGTTTGCCTGGCTGATTTTTTACGCTCAAACCATTATTTTTGGTAATTTTCAGTGTGACGTCGATGATGATAAGTGAATTCAAATATTTCGTTCTGTAGATTTTTAGTAAGGACGTAAGGTGTAGCATGTATTTCAAGAAATAAACAAACTATAAGGTTAAGCTTACATTTTTTTTTAAATAGATATTTTTCATTATTTATTATTACGCAGAAAATTCTAGCGAATATTTCAAATCGTTAATTTTTATTCGTAAAATCTTCATAATTTTAAACCAAACGTGTACTGAAATTTCAAAATATTATGCAATCATGAATATTTTTATTTATTTTGTACTAATAGGAAGTATTCATTAAAACATGGGAGTAATAGGACTCTGGAGACTAGTTGATGCAACAGGAAAGCCTGTTCCATTAGAAACTCTTGAAGGAAAAGTGCTGGCTATTGGTATATATCTAATATTTTACATTCGTTCATATATTTCATATTGACTGTATCACTCTTCACTTACGAGACTAATAATTATTAAAAATTTATTTTTTTAGATGTTTCAATATGGATTCATCAAGTAATACAAGGCTATCAAGATCGAAGAGGCAATTCTTTACCTAATGCCCATTTGATTGGTTTATTCAATAGAATTTGCAAATTAATGTATTTCAAAATCAAACCAGTATTTGTTTTTGATGGAGGTGTACCACTATTGAAAAAGAATACTATTGTAAGTCCAATTATCAGCAATGAAGTCTTTTTAAATAAATCAAATTGTTAGTAAAGTTTAATAGATATTTCAATCCTTTTTATTGAAAAATGTTTTTAAATTGAAATGTAGTTGTTCTTCATATTGTTTCTCTATCTGGCTCATAATATCTCTAAGACATAATTAGCTCAGCGTGGGAATCAGGTAGTGGGAACCGAATCCTCTCATTCTTTTACGTCCACAGGCTACACGCAGGAAGCTAAAATCTATTGCAGCTAGTAAAGCACAAAAGTTGAAGAATGATTTGATAAACAACCTGATAAAACACACAGCAGTGAAGGGAGCACTTGACAAAGGAAACGATGAAGGAGAAAGTAGTACAATCCAACATTTCAAGGATCCAAAAGCTATACCAGGCACTTCTAAAATACCTGATATGTACTTTCTACCCGATATGCCTAGTACTAGTCAATTTACAGATTCTGATGATTACATAAGGTCTGATGAAGATGATCAGCTGAACCTGAGTCCTCGTAAACAGACTAAATGGATGGGAAATATTCACACTGTTAATATAAATACTGAAGAATTTAAAAATTTACCAGCAGACGTTAGATATGATATTCTGACAGACTTGAAAGAAACAAGAAAACAAAGTTCTTGGGGTCGGATTCATGAATTACCAACTGTTAGTGAAATACTTTTTACCTGAAAATATGTTTAAAAAAGTATATTATTATGGATCTATTTCAGGGCTCAAATAAATATTCTGGTTTTCAAGTTGAGCGTTTGTTGAAACGAAGAAATGTTCAAGAATCTCTTGAAACTGCTGAAAAAGAAATGGGAGGGAAAACTTTGACTTTGGAAGAACTAGAACAACTTTTAACAGATCAAGGTATTAATATGACTCAAAAACAAGATGCTGCTTTTCGAATAGCTGCTGATAGTTCAACCAGAGTTATTTACATGAAAGGTAAATTATTTATATTTATTTTTATGATTAATCGTGTAAAAAAATCTAACATATATTCATATTTTAGAGAAACCTTTGTCATATAATACTGAAAAATCCAATGGTTTCACATGCTCTGATGAAAACAGTGATGATTCCAATAAAAATTCAAAAGAACAAGAAAATAATGCTCTAATGGATTCAAGGTCTATTTGCTCTGATACTTCAATACCAGAAGTTGATAATATTTATGCTTATGATTTAGATGAAGATTGGCTTTCAGATGACGGTTTCAATGAAACTACTCTTAATGAGTCTTCTACACTTCCTAAAAATGTCATTCCTAAGTCTGTGATGAATCCTGCTTTAGCTTATATGTTAGAAAACAGTGGTCTAAGTAAAGAACAGATTCTCAAAATAGTTGAACAGAGTAAGAAAAATAAAAAAAAATCTGATACCACAAGCTCTCAGGCGTCGTCAAAACGAAAAATAAAATCAAGACGTTCTTCATATAGTAAGGGCAAAAGAAAAAAATTATTTGATACTATTGAAACGCCTAAAATAATGAAAGAAGTTCCGGAAGAAGTATCAAACATTATTGAATCTAGTTCGGAATCTGATGTCTTTAATGAAGTTTCAAATGAACCAAAAGTTTCAAACGTCACTAAATCTGATTCTGAATCTGACGACTTTGTTGAAGTCTCAGAAATAATTACAGATTCAAAGTCAGATCTGAAAATCAATGATCCTGACAAATTACTTGCTGCAGAATCTTCAGATTCAGAATCGAATGATTTTATTGAAGTACAAAATATTTCTATTCCAGAACTCGTTAATACAACTAATGTAAAGAAACCTTTCTTTGAAGTAACAGTGAAAGCAGAAGAAAAGTTAGTAGATGATATTTTTGCTGATATATTCACAGATGAAGAAACAATCAAAAAATTAAATGACTTGACAGAAAATAAACCTGTAGTCAGGGAAATTAAAAGATCTTACGATATTTCTATCATCGAATCAACCAACAAAGAAGATTTTGTTGATGTTAAAAATGAGAATTTGTTGTTTTTGGAAGAAAGGAAAAGTAATCATTTAGTATCATTAAGTCCTACAATTGAATTACTAGAAGTCAAAAAAATGTTTCATCAGACCACTTCAGTTAAAGTTGATCAAGATAAATCCGAATTTGACAATATTTCTACAGAAAATAAATCTAAAAAAAGCATCACAATACAGACGGAAAATGAAGGGCAAAGTATAAATAGCGAGATTATTGAAAGTGTCAAAGAAAATAAAAATGATGAAAATATTGATGCAGATAATATTTTGAATAATTCGGAAACTTTTTTGAAATACGACACGAAAGAAATCTCGGATGAAAAGGAACAATATAATAAAGATCAAGAAGTGATTCATGTTAACAAGGAACCTCCTTTAGTCCTACCTAACAATGAAAAGGAACTTGAGTCAATGAAGGTATTATTTTTTCATCATCCTTTCGAAAAATTCAATGCGTTTATGATATTGACTTATCAATATGTTGTATATGTAGGAACAATTAGAAACCGAACAAAAACAAATTAATGAAAGCCTTGGAAAATTGGAGAGACAAGCAATAGATATAACAGATCAAATGAGATTAGAAGCTCAAGAACTTTTACGTTTATTTGGTATACCTTATATTGTAGCTCCTATGGAAGCTGAAGCACAGTGTGCTTATTTGGAACAAATTAAATTGACTGACGGAACGGTAACTGATGACTCAGACATATGGTTATTTGGAGGAAATTGCGTGTACAAAAATTTTTTTGATAATAATAAGAAAGTATTGCAATTTTTATCAAAAGATATTGAGCACCACTTCAGTAAATAACTCGAATTTTTATATGCTCAACATAGTAGCTAGTCTTTGAATAACGTGATAAAATATTGTTTTCAGAGTTGAGCAGAAAAGAGTTGATATTATTAGCTCTTTTGGTTGGCAGTGATTATACAAATGGCTTAGCTGGTGTTGGTCCTGTTACAGCCTTAGAAATTATCGCTTCTTTTCCATGTGAAGGAGAGGATATTTTACGAGGGTTGCGATCATTCTGTGCTTGGTTTAGGTCTGGAAAATTGACAGCACCCAGCAAACTCACATTACGTAATAAACTGAAAAATGTACAAATTGAAAAGGGTATTGCAACGTATATTATTTTATTAAGTGATATGATATAATTCCAAGCCTAACGTTTAACATGTAATCAAAGGGTTTCCAAGCCAAGCAGTTGTGCAAGCGTACTTGGCCCCGACGATCGATGAGTCGAAAGAAGAATTTACCTGGGGCAAACCAAATCTAGTTCTGCTGGCAGATTATGTAAAAAAGAAATTTGGTTGGACAAAATTGAAGTTTGATGAAATAATAAATCCCGTGATGCAAAGATTTACTGAAAGCAAGAGTCAAAAAGGAATCGACGCATACTTCAAAGTTCAAACTATTCCAAAATCCATTGAATCTTCTTTAAGTAAGAGAGTGCAGTCGGCTGTTCAAAGATTAGGTGGTAAAAGTCAGAATGCTGATTCTTCAGATGATGAGTCAGTTGCACCAATTCAAAAAGAGAAACCTAAGAGAATTAAAAAAATCATGGCTACACGGGGAAAGAAATCTAAAAGTGATACGGAGAAACCGTCAATAAGCACGTTACCACCTATTGCAGAGATGAAGGAGAATGATGACGAGAATCAATCAGTCGAAAACGATGAATTTATTGAAATAAGTGAGTCGCAACAGGCTATAACAACTACGCGAAAAAAAAAGTTTATCGATCGTGATGCTCGAGAGGCGCCTAAGAAGATTACGACTCACATCAATGAAACCATTCCTCAGAGAGAGAAAGACAAAGTTAATGCTTTAAAGTCGAAACTCAAAGCGATAGAAGTATTTCGCAAATCGAAATTGAGTCGCGTCAAGAAAACGAAGAAAGTTACTAAGAAAATCAAAGACGAAGCCGAACTGTCTGAAAGTAACAGTGATTCGTGAAATTTTATAATGTGTTTATTATTATAAAATTCCACATGTTTATTAGTAAAATAACTTAACTGTACTTATTTATTGAATATACAAAAAAATTTGTTATAATTTTTTATAAATTACAAACTGGTTATTTAAAATCCTAGCAAACTTTTATTACCGTTTAAGATGATCAGGATAAGGTTTATTTTTTTTAGCCATGGTAAGTGATTCTACTTGTAAGTTTGCAAGATACAATTTTGAGGTCTATTCTTAATTTACTGAAGAGTTTTATAGTTTTATTAAATCTAAATATATGTAATTTTGTACAAAAAATAATTTAGTCTTTGAGTAAAAAGAGGCCTTAATTCTATAAATAATATTTTAATTATAAGAGAATTTTAAAACTTCGGAATTTTTTGTGATACCATCTAAATATTAATGCAAAGTTTTGTTTTAAAATACATACATCATATATTGATCATTATTGGTGACCAACACTACTGAACCGTCATGAGCTAAAATCAATAATAGTTCGGTACCATAGTCATCTTTAAGAGAAGTCACAGCTTTATAATGTTTTGAGTTATCACACGTAAGGGTTTGAGTTTATAGCGTTGCAGGTTACAGGACTCGAGAGTTAAGACAATTAGGGTATGGAGTTATAGTCTTGCATTTGCTAAATATGCGTATCCGGAAAATTACGTGTTTCGAAACTGCTAAAATACTTGATGGTTTCAATCAACGACATCTTGATGAAAAAAAGGTATCTCAAATCTTAAAAATGACTTTTAAAAGGTAAGCACAGACCTATCTTTTAGATAGTTCTTCCCGTTTACAGAAAATACATTTTTCCGCGATGTTACGAGATCGTAAATATCCCAAAAAAACCGTCTTTTTTGACACTTTAGGTTAGGATATCTAAAAAACCTGACGTGATGAATTAATTCTGATTTCGGAGTCAAATTCTACGTAAGATGCAATGTGAGAGACTTTGATAAAAAATATAATCAACATTAAAGTATATTCCAAATGTATTGCATTAGAATGTATGTAAAAGAAGTTAAGCAAATCGCAAATACCAGGCAAAATTAACATGAATTAGTGATACGCTAGTGAAACTTAAATATTTGAACGTGGTCTCGATCTATTTGAGCTGATTAAGTCACTGTGAAGCGGCTTCCGACACTGACTGAAAAGCAGTTCAACTTACCTCCGGACAAATCTATAATATACAAAATTTTTTTATACCTGAAAATTTAGCGATTTTGCTGAATATGCCGCTGTGGCGGCTTTATACGATTTGTTCAGGGTCTCTTTTTCTGAACATGCTGTGTAAACTATAATAATCATGAACAGATCTCTTTAATAATTTATGATCAAAGCCAAAAGCATTAATTTCCTGAAAGCTGTCTAAACTGAGCTTAAAAAGTCTGTAGTGATGATATCGATGTACTTTACGAAAAAAATTTTTAAACGATGTTCATTTATTCAAAAATGTACGACACATCTTCATGAATATTCTTCTATCCATATATTCTATCAAGATGGACATATCTCATATTTTGAAAACATCTTAAAAACGCTTTTGTTCACCAAATCTACAAGCGTTTAGAAGTTTTTAAAAAACGTTTCCAAAACGTTTTCAAAGCGTTTTTATGTTATTGGGGATATTACACATAATTCATGCTAAAACACTGTACTCCATTTAGGTATGTATTTTATTAGTAATAATGTATTTGATATCAAATTTGCATACTCATTACATTGTAAATTTTACATGCTCTTTAGACTACATCAATAAATTGAAGAAACGTTTATTTACTATATTATGAAAGTTTTTTCTTTGGTTTTACGTACCACTAAGCTAAGCAATGTAAATTCGCCTGTGTTTACAATCAGAACAATTTTAAAATACTCTATTAAAATTGATTTTCATTGATACATTTATTTACAATCTTCAACTCTTCAATATTAGTTAATCTTATATCCCCTTTTTCAGAGTCGTTAAAAAGCAGTGTTTACGCTTTCGTATTCGCTTCTTCAATATCTGCTGGTGCATAATATCTATCAAATATCGTATATCGTAACAACAATAACTTAATGATTATATATTTGGTAGATAATAATTCACACGATCTTTTCCACCTTTCAAAAAGTATGTAACAATAAATGTATTCGGATTAAAAAATCTTAGTTACAATTGGATTTGTAAATTTTATTTAATGAATTTGAAGAAAGAAAAGTAGCAAATTCTAATAGAAATGTAGGTGTATGCTTGAACGATGACTTTGATAATAGCCTTCAAAATTTTACGTACTGATTTGAGGCTGCACGTTGTTCCGAATAAATGTCCAATACCGTTGTGAACACACTTATACATGAAAAAATTTCCCGGCTAGACTACCCATAGAGTGTTTGAAAATTTCGTTTTTCCCTAATCTCTCATTATTTCAATAATCTCTATATTATTTTTATAGTATATTTTTTGGAAATGATGAAAATGTAATAAAGAATGTTTAGGCAGATAAGTTTCCGCTATTTGAAAACCTATACATACACTCAATTGATTGTTGTGATTGAATTTTTTACTGGTCATTTTAGAAAATGCATAATTGCGTAGTTTTTTATCGATTCCAGTGACAGCCATACAGCAACAATGAGCCATTTTTTTTGCATCATTTGCGTATTTTTTAATTTTGGAAGAAGTATAAGGGTTGTTGAAACCACCCTGTATACATATATACAGGGTTGTTGAAACCACCCTGTATACATATATACAGTATGGTTCAGACCAGGCAAGTGAGTGTTGTAAAATTAGTATTCATATAAACATATTGCTACGTCTACAGTAACGTAATACTTGTATCGAGTGAATAGATTTAAAATGTATCATATCCCATTGGTGATTATGATAACAAATGGATATTGTTCAATACAAATTTAATAGTTGTGGTGATAACAATATTCAAACTGATACCGGTCTATCAATTAATATCACTTAGGCACAATTAAGAATATTTTTCTTTGCTACACCACAATCGAATATTTCGTACTGAGATCAAGCAAATAGGAACTTGATTTACTAGAAATATTTCAAACAAACATTTCTCAACAATTTCAGAACCCTGCTGTTCTTCCTAGTCGTCTGTAGTCGGAATTGGCCATTATTTGTCCATTATTATTTGAAATACCAGTGACTGCACTTCCAATTCCAGAAAAAGTGGTTACGTTGTGACCGATATTATGCAAATATTGCAGAACGCTTTGAGGAAAATTTTTTTCATTTTGAATTACCATAGGAAACAGCTGAAAAAAAGTATTATTTAGTCTCATTAGATGTTGGTTTCGTTATAATTTGTGATGTTTCCACTAACTTGATGGTGAAGCCTATGAGTGTCAATAGCTTCTTTAATGTTATAACCGTTCCATAAATGTAAGACGATAATTGAAGCCACTGCTGTTGTAATTTTTGTTCCACCAGCAGCGCCAATGACTAGTTTTACCTTGTTGTCTTCATCCACCTTGTACAAAAAATTAAAATACATATTTTTTTAGTGTGCGTAAATAAAATTTATTATTGAGCAAACAAGGTTCAACATAAGCTAGATATACCAAAATATAAAAATTTGAAAGATGATAGTTCAGATATTGTTTTAAAGAGGATGGAGTATAGTTTTCACAACGACTACAGTTTAAAAAAAATACCAAGTTATACATTATAGTATTTACCAATATAGTAGGTGACATCGAACTCAATGGTCTTTTATTAGGTTTAATAAAATTTGCTGGTGAAGGTGGTACATCAAATGCATTCGTGATATTTGGGGCGCTAAAATCGTCCATTTCATCGTTGAATATGATACCAGTCGACTTCGACCGTATTTTAGCGCCCAATCTGTTATTACAAAAATCGATTTACATTTTATTCATTGGATCATAAACAAATGTAACTTACACTTGATTTATTGTAGATGTGACTGAAACTGCAGAACCATCAGGAGCTAATACTGATACATGCGCTGTACCATGAGTCTCTCTATTCGTCGTATTAGCTCCGTAAAATTTTGGATCTTGGTATGTTTTATTGTCTTTGATTTTCAACCTTATTTTATCAGCATACTCCTTCGATGTTAAATTAGCTATAACTTCCGCTAAAAGTAATATCAACGTATTAATTTATGAATTCTTGAACAATAAAATAAACTTAAAAACTTTTTTTTGTTTACTTATGTTTTCAAAAGCTGGATCACCCAGTAGTGTACGTTTAGCGTAAGCCCATTTGAAAGTCTCGATGATTCGTTGCCACAAAATATTCGTATCGTTGGCTGGTAGGAGTTTTTCAAGGACATTGAGCATAAATGTAAGGAGAACACCTGAGCCAGGAGGTGGTGCCGAGTACATGGTTATTTTCCCAAGTTTCGCTACTGTAGGTTCCCTCCACTGTACTCTTAAATTTAGTAAAATGAATGTTTAATTAAAACATTCAGTTCCGTAATATCACACTTTATGTTTAGAAAACTTACTTATAATTGGCAAAATCTTCTTCAGTAATGATTCCTTTGAAGCCTTTTATCTCGGCGACAAGTTGCTTGGCCATATCCCCTTTGTAGAAAAGATCAACTGGATTTGGAGCATTTGCTAATTTTCTCAAAGTTTCTGCCAGTTTTGGTCTTTTTATTAGTTCACCTTCCTAAATAACAATGTCTATTCAAAGTAAAAAAGAAAAATGTTGTACCACGACTAAACATTAGGCTTAGAGAAATTAAAAGTTTTCTTACCGCGTACAACATATTCGTCTCACTGTTTATCAAAATTTCTCTCAACGTTTCCTCCTCTCTAATATATTTTTCTTTACCCTTGAGACTGTTGTAAAGGTACTTATTAATTATATTACCATTTTCACATAATTTTATAGCCGGTTCAAATAAATCTTTCCACGGGACTCGTCCGTATTTTTGATGAACTTCCCAGTAACCCATGAGTTCTCCTGGTACAGCAACGGATAATCCTCCTATTAGTTTCAATTTATTTAGTTAATTTTATTATCCTATATGGAGATTATATTTTAATGCATCGAAGATTGTACGTTGTATACCTGCGAAAGATAAGGTGGCATTACCACCGAACATGGTTTCATTAGCCAATTTCGGTGCTGTTTCTCTCGCGTCCAAAAACGTAGCTTTTTGAGTTTTTGCATCGTAAATGGTCATCAGAAATCCTCCGCCAAGACCCATACTGAAAATTAAAGATAAAAATAGTATTTTTTTCAAAGTAAGCAATAACTCGACGATTCTTCAGGCATCATTGACTACGGATCTCTTTGATAAAAACTCCGGTTTCTTTGCGATTAACCTCGATTATTTTGCAAATAAAAAACAGTGATTGACGCAATGAAATATGCTGCATACCTGTGTAAAGAGGCAATTCCTTCGCATAGAAGCGCTGCGATTGCTGCATCAACTGCCGTGCCATTTTTGTGCTCTAATATATCGGATCCTATTTTGGCGCATTCCGGACCATTTGTTACTACTGCAGCCTGAAACAAGTTTATGTGGATTGCGTATAATTATGAAAATTGCACTTATCCTGAATTTAGTAACATTAGGTAACACGAGTAACATTAAAAAAGATTAGTTAAAACTACCGTTTTGTAAATACCAAGGTACGAGTCACTTATGAATTTGGAGTCATCCATTGTATTAGATTCACGCGAAGTAGCAAAATATACTGCCACAATAACAATTATGGCTAGTAGGACAAGTACACCTGCACCGATCAAGACTTTTTTTTCGTATAGCCTGAAATAAAATGTTTCATAAATAATAAGCTGATTATATTTAATTTAATTCATAACAATGGTTTATCTTATGTCATTTATATCTTGTATATAGGTACATATAATTTTATGCGAATTGGGAAACGTGATCTTTATGAGCTAAAGTGGATGTGATCATTTATTATACGACTTATGGTTTGAATTATTTCAAATTAAGCTACCGCAGAAAAAACAAAAAAAATTATAATTTAAAAAAATTAAAAATGAAACGCCATTTTACATAAGTCTAACGTAACATAGATCACGATCAAGAAAATTACTGCTGGTTACAAATTTTCTAAACTTGTTCGACCTGATTGAACAAATCTTGTTAAGAACAATTATAAAACGAGAGTTTTTAATATAATGAGTTGACAGGATTATAATAATAATTTAATTATTCTACAATAAGTATAGTTTTTTGGTTGTTTATGATTATTTTCAAAGTTCAAAGATATAATAAAGATGTCACAGAAGTATTATATTATTCAAACTGTAAGAAATTTGATTAATATTAAAGATATAATTTATTATGATAAAGAAAAGTGTTAATGTCTACTAATTGTAGTCCTTATTTGATCAATCGCCAAGATAATTAATCTCTTAAGTAATACTATCCTTGACATGATACCATCGTGATAATGATTTGTGCTATTAGTATTTTCGTACAATGTGTCCTTTCAACAATAAATTATACTTTATTACTGTGGTTAAAGTTTTATTATTTTTACTTCACTGCAAAGTAATGAATTTTTCTGTGTCAACTATATACACGCATGAGTAGAGTGTATAGATATATTTTTTCGATACTACATAGTTGGTAACAATTAGTTTTCTCGCGTGCAGTAATAAAATTCAAGGTTGCATGAAAATTGGTTCCATTGACACAAATGTCGTGAGTTCTACTTTTTAACCAAAATACTTAGTTTTCATGAAGAAGAAACTTTATTTTAGCTTTATTAAAGCACATACTATAAAATTCTTTGATATCAAATATCATATCAGTGCGACTTATTAAAAGAAGCACGTTTAGCTTATAATGTATAATGAAAAAATCGTTGCTTTTACTACGTGAAACTATTTTCAAATTAATATACTGTTGAAATATCTATAATTGTATACGTTGTGCAATGCCAATTTTGCGTAATTTTTTATATGCTGACCTCTATTTAATAGAAAGCTATAATTCAATTGACTTTTACAAATAATAATAATAATAATAATACATAAAAAAAAACAACGATTATATATTTTTTTCCTTTTTTATATCCCCAAAATCCTTCTGGGATTTGTTTGGAAGAATTTTAAGATAGATTGTTTCTCGATAAACTTCATGGGCTTAAAATAAGCTTGTTTATCATTTAATCAATCAATAGAATATGAATATACATTAAATATGCCTCAATAATATTAATCTATAAACCAAGAAAAAATTTTTATACTTTATTTATCAATCGAGTCTTAGATACCTTTTACAACTTCGCTGTTTCGTTGACACAAGAAAGTTTTATTTTTATTGCCTTCGTATTACGTCAAATGCTTTCACGAAATACGTATAAACGTCGAATGCATTCGTGAATTTGGAACTCAGCATATATATCCACGCAACAAAATTAGATATATTAAACATTAATCTTTTCTAACGATGTGTCAACTGCATAATTATTAGTCTATTACTGCTATGAAATCATCAGAATGTTGAATAAAAAATTCAAACTAAAATAAACAAATATTAGATATGCTTCTAAAGTGCGGCTCAAAATCACAATCACTTCCAAAGCGCAACGCAAACAGCATTTATAATTCAATGTAGGTATTTTCGCATTTGATTTTCCGTCTGATGTTTGACAATAAAATGCACAACAATAAAATTGTATTTCAAATGGCCTAAGATATTATCTTTCAGACAATTAATATTTATTGTTTACGATTGCGTATATATTTTGAAAGCACGTTAACTTTCATAAAATTAAAGCTAGGAATGCTTGAAAAATAAGAAACGCGGCTACGCGCAAATCGTTCGTCATCAGTTTCATGAATATCTATTAGTTCGGCATAATATCTATAGAAATGAGAATAAAAGAGAATCAAATTAAGTACAATCATTATTATCGGAAGAAAATGGTAACATTGTAAGTCTTATGGTGACAATGTAAGCTTCACAATTGAAAAAAGTTATTCAAGTGTGACATTAGTATCGCAACCACACTATACTAATCTTAAGACATTTATAGTTTCTATTGGTACAGATGGCAGGTGAACACTTAAAGTATTTCAAACAATGTCGGTAAAATCTTTAGTTGATCTTGACAAGCAATCTCGTTTTCAATTATAAGTGACCTGTGCTGCAATTTCGCGTGTAATTTCTTACAGAGATATTAGATTGATAATATAATTGAATATGATTACAGATTTGTACGATAAAAAAATGTAATGTAAATGACACTTGCCATTTCCACCAATAATTTCATAAGCTTATTGTACTTGAATAAAATTTCGAAGGGCACATAAATTCATAAAAATTCATTTGTAGCATTTAGATACTTTGTTTTCATACGTACAGTTATAGATGAATGTAATGTGATAAAAATATACGTATTGTTTCAACATAAATAAAATCTGCAAGCCCGTTTCTTTTTTCGCAACTCGTAAAGTAAACATATAAACAATTATCTTATCGTAAAATATACTCTCATTAACATTGAACTTGTCATTAATCAGTTACACTCGGTTTCTTTTTTTTTTGTTTTTAATTTATCTTTGCGCACAATGGACGATAGATATGTTATTTGAAACGATACCATATTTTCATATTAAATACATAGTAGTGGTAAATGTACCAACCTGATCATGATTGAGCCAAAGTACGATCGGTAACACTGGTCCCATTCAAAGCGCAATCTTGACTAATCTTCAACGATAGAAAACCTGCGCGCTGTCTCGAGAATTTTCAATCCCCACCAGACTGCTGGTTTATACGTAATACGGTATCTACGTATAACATTACAGATGGGCGAAAGTGGGGAATATAAGCGCGAAACAATCTTTATCATTTACTAAGCTTACAATAAAAATAAAAATATACATTGCACATTTGAAGTCAGGCATGTGAGGATGATGTAGGCAAAAAATCGTTTGTACGAATTATGATCTTTTTTGGAATTATAAAGTTTTGATCAAGAAGTGTTTTTTTCTTTTGTCATTGCTATTAATAGTTGATTAAGTGAGTATTATTCGTAGAAAATTTATCCAACTTCAGCTATATTTCAAAACGTACATTTTATTTGTAACAAAAGTTTATATCAACTTTTATTTATAGGATGGTACGAAAATTATTTCAAACTAAATATAAAATGTCAACTCTAAAAGATAAAAAATAAAAAATCTAAAAGATAAAACAGAAAATTATTATAAAAAATCAAATATTAGTAATCGATTATTATTTAGATTAAAACATTCAGTTTATCGTTATGCAGGGCCAATATTTTCTTAAAATTATATCAAATGTGAAAATTATTTGACTCATTTTTTTCAGTTACATAATCAACAGTATATCTATATAGTTTTAGATATAGATCGTTAAATATTGATTGTTTAAACTGATATAGGCATTGTATAATATTATAAGAGGATAAAAAAATGGTAAGTTAATGAGTCTTAGATATAACTAAAAGAAATCTCAATATATAAGATATTGTTTTGAAATGAAATATTGCAAAGTAGAAACAGATATAGTTTGACAAAATTCCCGAAAACGTTTATTTAATCACTATTTACACGCGTTAAAAATAAAAACTTTTCGACATTTTTATCACAAAATCACTTATATTATTATAATTTTGTTATTTGAGTTTTGAATGGTAAAACTTCATCGAAGTTAATATTTGTATATTATTATTTGTATTTAAAAAATATCAGTTTATTAAGAAATTTGAGTTTCTAGAGAGCAGTAGGCCAGTAGATAATGATAGAGTATCATAAATTTACTAGTGATCACTTCGAATCTTGCATTTAAACGAACCACCGTAAATGTAGGCAACATATTAAAAATAAATAAAAATTGTATTCATTAGTTTAGAAAAATTAAAAGTTTTAGTTTACAGAACAAATTTTTCAAATAAAAATTATATCACTCTTATTGCCATAAATTTTGAAATATGAAATATTAATATGAAATATTAATATGTGAAATTGCTTTGTCATTTTGTCGTTAAGTTGGCTAGAATGAGTACGGAACCGAACTCGTCCTAGTCTAATCCTCCTAGTGTGTGCTGCTGTTGATCCGGAAAAACGGCGGAGTCATTTTCAGTATCGAGATAGTTTAGAAGTGAATTTACATTTTGACAATGGCACAGTACGATCGAGCTATCACAGTATTTTCTCCGGATGGTCATCTGCTTCAAGTCGAGTATGCCCAGGAAGCTGTGAAGAAGGGATCCACAGCGGTATGTCGCAAAAACTCATTTTAACCTCGCGCTCTATACCGAAATTTATATATCAAGTTCCTCTTATTTATAACTTCCTAGTTTTAAAATTTCAAATTTACAATAGAAAACACAAGTAATAATCTCTCTTTACCATTTTTTAAAGATTTTTCCAAGAACTAATAATTATTTTGCTTCATCATGCTTTGTAATGTGTTAAAGTGCGATATTTGTATTACTATAGAGTAGCCAAGTATTTATACAATTTTATTTTCTAATAGGTTGGAGTTCGTGGATCAGATGTTGTGGTACTTGGTGTAGAGAAAAAGTCTGTTGCAAAACTTCAAGAAGAACGTACTGTCCGTAAAATATGTCTACTGGATGATCATGTTGTTATGGCTTTTGCTGGACTTACTGCTGATGCTAGGGTACTAATCAATCGTGCACAAATAGAATGTCAAAGTCACAAACTAACTGTTGAGGATCCAGTCACATTAGAATATATCACTAGGTACATGGCAAGTAAGTAAATAATAAATTGACTTAGTTTGTATAAATTAACAAATCAAAGTAGACATTTATCGAATGTATTAACAGGTCTAAAACAAAAATATACACAGAGTAATGGTAGGAGACCCTTTGGCATTTCGTGCTTGATAGCTGGTTTTGATTATGATGGTGTTCCTCATTTGTATCAAACAGAACCATCTGGTATTTATTATGAATGGAAGGTATTTATGCATATTACATATAGTTACCTTTTTTAAATTGACTATCAACTCAATTATTAATATTTCATAGGCCAATGCAACAGGTCGTAATGCTAAAACAGTGAAAGAATTTTTAGAAAAATATTACACTCCTGAAGAAGTTTCTACTGACAAAGGTACAATCAAATTAGCAATCAAAGCACTTCTTGAAGTAGTTCAATCTGGTCAAAAAAATCTGGAGATTGCAGTCATGCACAGGGGACAACCTATGCAAGTAAGTTAAATAAAATATAAAACAGATGGTCATGAGCATTTTATAATAATGAATAATTCATTTAAGATGCTTGATTCTGATACGATTGGGGAGTATGTTGCTGAAATTGAAAAAGAAAAAGAAGCTGAAGCAGAGAAGAAAAAGCAAAAAAAGTGATCACATTTTTATTAAACAAAATGTATTAATAGATTTTTAATTTTTGCTGAAGTTAAAATGTGAAGGATAAAAGGGGTCAAAAAACCAAGACCTAACAATTATGCTCTGCATCATTATGAAACATGTCAATATGCCTGTGACCAGGGATGCAAGTATAAAAGTAATTTTTTCATATTAAAAATAAAAAAAACTGTCTGAAATTTATAAAATTTAATTGTTATAATTCGATACTTCCTTCTGCCAATAGTATAAATAATACATAGCACAGTAAGTTAATGACGAGATAAAAATTTATTTTAAGACTTTGTAATAAACTGACTTTACAGACATACTTCAGAAATTCACATATAACAGTACATAGAGTTGTATAGCACTTTTTCAATATAAAAATTGACAAAAGTACAATTCTATCTCACTTATTCAATTAAGATTCTATAATCAATCACTTATTCAGTAACAATTGGCTAAAGTTCATCTGGTGAAAACAAAAAATAATTTATCATTAACGTTTGTTTCTCCTATCTTTTTTGTCAATATCTGCTAGGAATTCGGGGGATAGAGATCTTCCTCGGTGATTGAAAATTTGAAATGATGGTAGGTTGCGCAATGTTTCCCACGTCTTATTTTCTAAATCAACAACAGCTCTTATTTCCTTGAAATCTCCTGCTATGTGCATTACTCCATACATAACTACAAATAAGCTAACAATTCCTTGCAAAATTATCTAAAAATTAAAAAAATATAATTCTTAATGTTATAGAAGTATTACAAACAGTAATATATTTTCATAATAAATTAAGTATAAGATTTTCACAATTATTGATTTTTTTTATGTCAATATTTCAGTTGAGTAAACTTACATCAATTGGTAATGTTGTAAATTCTTGTTCTGTTATTCTTAAGTAAGAGCGATCTGTAGAAACCAAATACATTATTATTAATAGCTGATAAAATCGATGGAAAATTTTTACTAATAAAAGCAAGAATGTTTTGGAGTGTATAATACTGTCAGATGACACTTACGTTGCACCGCCGAGTAAGCTGCATGAAATATGGAGACGAATCCCAGGAATGTAACAATTTTATGCATCGTACTTGCAGGCATATTCGTTAAACTATGAAGCTAATTACAATCAATAAATATTCTAACAAAATAAGTTTTTCGAAAAAATAACACCGTAATCTGCAACCTGTATGTGTGTTGCTTGCATAGCATAACCTACTAAGCTGTACGTCACGTCCTATAGTCACATATGGGGGATTTATTCTTGACCCGATAAGCAAGCCATGGCCCATAGAACGTACACTACACACAGCAAAGTCTGTTCGAGCTGAATGCTTGCCTGTGATTGGTTAATTCAGATGATTGTCCAATCATAAGCGTGTAGTAATGTTTGACTACCTGCGCCATCTACTTTAACAAGGCCGTTTAGTATTATTTATTTAAAACATAGCTTTCGAACAATTAGGTAATAGGATGGTTTTTTACAAATATTCTTATACTTTAAAGTTTATTTAAATTATAAACAAAATTATAATAATTTTTACCAACAAGTAAAAATAAATGTAGAAAGAAACATGAAGCATGTTTTTTCTCAATATATCTTCGTCGTCAGCTGCAGTAAACAATCGACTTAGAGTTTAGGTAGAGCTCTTCTTAGCTGCTTTTACAGCTAAGCGTCAGGCGTGTGTTCTGATACTGTGCGGATGGTACTTAGTATTAATAAATAAATGAAAACTTGAGGAAGAAAATTCCCATTATATATATATATATATATATATATGTATATCTATCTATATATGTATATATGAAGCGATATCAATGAATGAAATTTGATAGTAGTTACGTTCTGAATATGGAATATTCTATCCATTGTTAAGGATAAAAACGAAAACAAATATCTTAACAATGAGTCTCATATAACAATTAGATTGTCAGATCATAGGAAATAAATGATATTTTTGGTAAGTTCTAATTTCATTATTTGTTGGATTTGTCATTTAGTATGTAATAGAATCCACCAATTTTATGAAATATCAATATTTTGATAAATAAATTTTTTAGTTCAAAATAATGTATCTATGATATAACCTTCATTTGTTATACAATTCCGCTGTTTTACAGTAATTTGAATTTTCTGATAAAACTTAAAAATATAATTTATCGATAACTACATAACTTTAAGGTTTTGTAATATAAAATATACTATAAATTTTGCAGGGGTAACATTCATGATTAGCCATTTCATATGAAATGGAAGACAAATCTCTTTCTAATGGCACTTTCGCATACAATTGGTCAGCAGATTCTTTACAATTGGAAAATTATCAATACTATCATAGTCAAGCCCCTAATTATGTTCCACCAGCTGTTCCACCACCACCATTACCACCGCCCACCATAACACCATCGTCCTTTACTATTCCACCTCCTAATTATGGAACATATCCTCCAATGTCCTACTTTTCAGTTCCTCCACCAATTGTTCCTCCTCCAACTGCTTCTTCTCCTACTGCTCCATACTCTAATGGTGTAATATATCCTAATTATACATACCCAAGTCAAGCTGCAAATCACGATAGCCAGAACTATTGTACTTCAACTTATGCTCAAACACAACCAACTACATACAATTACAGCTATCCTAAATGTCCATATTCATCGGAAAAAAAGACTGAAAATCTTTATTGGCCAATTAAAAACTCATCTTGGTCATCTCAAACAAATTATATCGATAAAAAATTTCAAGATTCATCTACGGTAAAATATAAGCCTTTAAATAACGGTCAGCGTTGTTCCAAGAGTCCTGATGGTAGATCTTATTCTTCCAAGTATTCTAGTAGAAGAAAGTATGATAAAAGTACGAGTCATCATAGAGATAGAGACAGAAGTAGAGAGAGAAGAGACTCAAGAGATCGCTCATACAAAAGAAGAAGCAGAAGTTCAGATAGGAAAAGTTATTTCAACAATTTCAATAATTATTCATCGAGACGTGAAAGATCTAATAGTCGAAATAGAAGCAGAAGGTCCACCAGCAGGAGTAGAAGCAGAAGAAGATCTAGATCAGTGGAGTCTCGTAAATCTATTTCAACTAGGAGTAATCACTTGCCAAAGCGTAAACCTCCCACAGAAAGAGAACTACTCTTAGAAAAGTATAGGTAAAGTAGCATTTTTTGCAATTTACAAACTTACATTATCTCAATATTGTTATTTATAATAATGTTCTCTTGTGTATTTCAGAAAAAATTATTGTGCAACCAGTGATGATATTAAAAAAAGGCTCTATGAGTTGCAGAATACTGGAAATTTGGAAAAAAAAATTTGGACAAGAACTGCTCCAGCTGATTTATATTATACTAGAGATGATAAAAACCACAAATTAATGAGAGGTACTAAGAAACTGTTAAATCTTTGTAGTGATTTTAAAACAATACTTCTAGAAAGGTCAGAAGTTGCCAGAGCACAACAAGTAAGATATAAACATTAATTTTATTACTTGAAAATTTAGTTTCTAAATATAGAATTATTTGAATAAAATATTGCTTGCAGCCTCCATATGAACCACCCCCAAGAAAAACGAGAGCTCGCTTGTGCAGACACAAGTCAGAAGCTTGCAATAGTTCCTCTTCTAGTAGTGAAGATTCAGATGATGAAGACAGAACAATGGAAGAATTGATGGCTAAGAAGCAGCATCCCCAGAGGCTTCATGATGAACTTTGGTTCAATGACCCAGGAGAGGTACTATAAATAGAATTCAGATCTTAAAATATCAGCAAAATTTTTATAATGCTCGATTGAATATGTTATTTTAGATGAATGATGGACCATTATGTAGGTGTAGTGCAAAGTCAAGGAGATCCGGCATAAGGCACGGCATTTATGCCGGCGAAGGGGCAACAATAAAATGTGATTCTAACACTAATAATGCTGATAAGCTGCATCATTACCGCATAACCATTAGCCCACCTACAAATTTTCTTACGAAAACTCCAACGATTATAAAGCACGATGAACACGAATTTATATTCGAAGGATTTTCCATGCTATCGCATTTCCCCCTAGTTAAGTTACCAACGTGTAAAGTTATTCGATTCAACATCGAGTACACAATTCTTTATATCAAAGAAAAGATGCCGGAAAACTTCACGATACAAGAACTAGATTATTTTCGTAAGTACTTCAAATTATTTGAATCTATGTGCATCGATGTTGCAATGACTTTCAATAAACGTAATGACTTTTTTTAGAGGACTATTTATTCAAAGAAATTTTAGAATTAGTAGATTTTGATTTGCGCGCTGCTCAGGATAAAAGTGGTTGTGGTCAGTTTCATTTTATGCCGCGTTTTGTACGTGATTTAGCCGACAACGGGCAGGAGATTTTATCGATGAATGAAGTGTTGAGTTATCTTATAAAAAGTAGTAATTTATTGATCGATCCTGACGAGCTACCAAAATTGGTAGAGATGCCACAATTTGAATGGCAGAATTTTGCCGATGAGGTCAAGGGTATGGTCGTAACATACCCTGGTAAAAAACCGTGCAGTGTTCGAGTAGATCAATTAGATAGGAGCCAAGCCGATGAAGGACCTCCAGGCATCATTGCCCATCCAGAAATCGTTCATTTTGGTATTCGACCACCTCAACTTAGTTATGCTGGAAATACCGAGTAAGTCTTTAATTTTTTTACGAAATATCTGACAAAAATTGAAAAATCTCCTTGTTAATTAGGTTGACATTTTTTTTAAATTTAACTGGAGCTATTATTTATTATTATATTGTTTTGTTATTCCACAGTTATCAAAAAGCATGGCGTGATTATGTAAAGTTTCGCCATCTCTTAGCCAACATGGCAAAGCCGACCTTTGAAGATAAGCGCAAGCTCGAGGCAAAGGAGAACAAATTGCAAGAGCTACGTACTCAGAGTAAGATGAAACGTGACGTTACAGTAGACGTCACATCAGAAGGATTCTATCGCACGGGTATTATGTGTGATATCGTGCAACATGCCATGTTAATTCCCGTACTCGTTTGCCACTTACGTTTTCATAAGTCACTGGACAATCTTGAAAAGTCGCTCAACTATCAATTTAAGAATAGATATCTACTGCAGCTAGCCTTGACTCATCCGAGTTACAGAGAGAATTTCGGTACAAATCCAGATCACGCGAGAAACTCGTTGACCAATTGCGGTATCAGACAACCAGAGTACGGCGATCGTAGGATACATTATATGAACACGAGGAAAAGAGGCATCAATACCCTGATCAACATAATGTCGAGGTTTGGCGCGAAGAAGGAAACCGAGTCGTCAATAGCGCATAACGAACGGTTGGAATTTCTCGGCGATGCCGTTGTCGAGTTTCTTACTTCCATCCATTTGTTCCACATATTTCCTGATCTCGAAGAAGGCGGTTTAGCGACTTACAGAGCTGCGATTGTTCAGAATCAACATCTCGCTGTGCTTGCGAAAAAACTTTGCCTGGAGCAGTACATGTTATATGCTCACGGTAGTGATTTGTGCCACGACTTGGAGTTACGACACGCGATGGCTAATTGTTTTGAGGCTCTCATGGGTGCTTTGTTTCTCGACGGTGGTATCAAGATTGCCGATGCCGTGTTCGGAGAGACGCTTTTTAAAGACGAGCCTGATTTGTTGAATATCTGGGTCAATTATCCGAAACATCCACTGCAAGAGCAAGAGCCTACTGGAGATAGACAATGGATACCTAGTTTTGAATTGCTTCAGGTATAATTGACTCTGCGCAAACTAAAATTAATCCGAAATATCATTTGCTAACGTGAGTATTCTTTGTTTTAGAAATTAACCAAGTTTGAAGTTTCAATTGGGGTGGAATTCACGCACATTCGTCTACTTGCCAGAGCATTTACTGATCGAAGTATAGGCTTTACGAACTTAACGCTTGGTTCAAATCAACGTCTAGAGTTTCTTGGTGATACAGTATTGCAGTTGATAGTATCGGAGTACTTGTACAAATTTTTTCCTGAGCATCATGAAGGACACTTGTCTGTAAGTTATTATTAATTCCGATATACCATTAACCATTGTAAAAATAGATCGGCGACGTAATGCAGGTGTTTGTCATTTGAATTCACAGCTATTACGAAGTTCACTGGTCAACAATAAGACGCAAGCAGTAGTATGTGATGATTTGGGTATGACACAATACGCACTCTACGGTAATCCCAAGGCCGATTTGAAAACCAAAGACAGAGCTGATTTGTTGGAAGCATTTTTGGGAGCTTTATACGTTGACAAGGGTTTGAACTTTTGCCAAGTATTTTGCAATGTGTGCTTTTTCCCGCGACTACAGGACTTCATTATGAATCAAGATTGGAACGATCCGAAGAGCAAGTTACAGCAGTGCTGTTTGACTCTTCGTAGTATGGATGGAGGCGAGCCCGACATACCTATGTACAAGTACGAGTTTATTTTTAATAATTTATCTATATATTTTATTCAACGTGTTCAAATAATGTTTACTAAGATCTGGTGATTTTTTCTTGCAGAGTTATAGAATGTAAAGGTCCTACGAATACACGTGTTTATACCGTTGCTGTGTACTTTCAAGGAAAAAGATTGGCAAAGGCATATGGTCACAGTATTCAAGAAGCGGAAATGAATTCGGCTAAAGAAGCTCTGGAGAACTCTCAAGGTATATTTATGTATTTTTGATGAAAAAAAAAATTATCGATTGAAAACGAATATTACTAGATAACATTGTATTGTTTCATTACAGATTTGTTCCCGCAACTGGATCATCAAAAGCGCGTGATAGCCAAAAGTATGAAGATGCAGAATTGGTCCCAAGGTGAAAGAAAATATGCATGGCCTGTAACGCCATGTAGACGTGAAGATCGTAATCAAGAAGATTTGGACAACGATCGTCGGAAACGTCGTAGTCGCAGTCGTGAGCGCGACAAACGTGAAAGTCGTTCACGAGAACGCTATGATAGCAATGACCGACGACGCTTAAACAAATGCAGTAGCAGTAGCTCAAGAGAAAAGAGCGTTGAGCAAAATCTTAGTTTAAATGGATCTATCTCAATGAGCGTTGAGAATGTTGTGGCACAAGACGAAAATAGTAGAGATAGTCCAAAAAAACGCCGAAGATCGAAAAGTTCGAGCAGTAGCGAAACAGATAGTACAGAAAAAAAAAACTCGCCTTCAGAGAAAAAGTTGAAGAAATAATAGATTATACCACTTTTTTAATAAGATCCAGTTGAATTTGATCAAGTCATATGAAAATGAATTGATTCGAAGTTGTACCGTCGTAGTATTGAATTGAACAATGCTTAAACGAGAACAATCGAGATAATCGTTTTATTGTTGATTCTTTTGACACTGAATACTAGCCATAAATGCAATTAGTACTTCTAAGAGATCTCCGGCTGAGATGAGCGATGGATATAGTTTAGAAAGACCTGCATCTTGTATATCACCAAAATAATGTTAATAAAAATTTTTATTTGGTATTTTCAAAGATAAAATGTTATTTTACAAAATCTCATGTACAATTTTGTTGTTAAAAAAGGTTATTGCTCAGTTAGATTGAGCAACAAGATGGGCATGCTCTTGTTTAAGCATGTATGGATGTTTTTCAAGAATCTTGTGACATGAGTCGATATTATCCAAGATATTCTGCAGATCCCAATGTTTGGACAATAATGCATCTTTAACATTAAACATACCGAATTGTGTGCATTGAATGTAGCTACAATAAGCTGTACTTTTAAGTTTGTAGCCCACTTCTGCTGCTAAAGATTTTAAGTAATTATCTTCTTCATTTATACACACAATTTCTTGAAAAGAAAATGAATAATTTATCGTAAACTAAATCTTAGTTATTATATGATGAAATGAAAAAAATGTGCTAACCTAGTGTGAATTCTGGTGGTTGAAAATCAACACATTTAATTGTATAGATCATAGGAATTTTAGGATTTGCAGGTCTGATTAGACCTTGAACAGCTAGGTCATACGCTGCTTGACTCTGTATGTCTATTCCACAAAGCCTACGCAAATATAATTTTATATTGAATAAAAAAGAAATTTTGAATAGAAACTATTGGCTAACAATTTACATACTCAAACATTTTCTTTTGATGCGATGCTTGTATTGATGCACATATACGATCAATGTAAAACCTTTTTATTCCTTTCCATAAAGATTTTTCAAGAATTTTTCCTGTCGCAAAATCATTCTCTCTTGCTTGACCAAGAATACCTTTTACTCTATAGAATCTTGTGACTCTGGCTAATTTTAGCTGATAACAAAGTCTTGTTCCAGCATTAATTCCACAAACTAGTATACCCGATGTCTCTTGCGTCAACGAGTTGGCTGTTGCACATTTAAAATCATCAGGGATATATTGTGGTCCAGTGACTAGTGGATGATGCGCATAACTGTCACTTACAACAACTTGCATTACTTCATTTGTTGCCCCCTCGATAGAAACATGTTTCATGAGAGGACGTTCTTTTATTGCATTTAAATCTAGAAAATAAATAAGTAGATATTTAAATTATTACACTTATAAAAAAACTTACTGAATGTTTTACAATATAATTATATTTACCTCTACATAAATTCTGTATTATAGTATCTCTAACATTAAGATAATGAATATTAGGTGGTTTGTACACCAAAAATACACCATTCAATATATTCCAGACTAATTTAGGATCCTTTCGTAACCTGCTCATAACTGTTGTTTTGAATTCATAAATATTATCAACCAATTAATTGGTAACTTAATTAATAAACTAACTATTTAGTTACCTACAACAAAAATGTATGTGATAATGTTAAATATCAATCAAAAAGATTACATATAATACTTGATTTTTCTATTCAAAATATTCTATTTTTTCGCAAAAAATAATTTTCTTTTTATTTGATTGACTGGGTCCAGCGCCCTGGAACGTGCTTTCTGCTCGTCTTACTGATTACAGCGACTTCTTTCCAGATAATTTCCACACGTGCTAATCTGATGTAAATATTTGTAATGCTATTACTAGATCATTTTGCATGATATATTAGCTATTATTGCACACACAAATCATAGAGCGTCATACAAATATATGTATAAGTATATCCAACATTACCTGTACTTTTTCACATTTTATTCGTTACGACTGTCTAAAAGTAAGCGGCTCGGTTCCGTGTTGTCGATAGCTACATATGTATGTATGTATGTACATATATGTACCACGGAGTTTCACTGTGTGTTTAATGCTTTATATCTGGCAGAGTGCACGGCAAGGTATATTGAGTATAAAAATTGTTTAATTTGTTGTCAAACTTAGATTTAATTATTAATCAATGTTTAATTAAAAAATTTTACAATGTTGTATACTATTAGTGAATTTTAGTAACTTGTTGAATCTAAGTTTACGGGAACTTATAGGTTATACTCAATAATGAAGCTTGGTTTAATTGTTATTACACTCTTCTATTAGTAAATGTTTGTGGTGTCTTAATGAAAGTAGATAATCAAATAATTCAATGTATCAATGTAATATATAATTAAAATGTTTACTTGCAGTACTTAAAATTAGTATAACTCGCTTCTCCAAGATGTCTCAGATACTAGATATTGCTGATGTTGATATTGATCCCAATGGTGATTTCAAATATATTTTGATCCAAGTCAAAGAAAAAGGAAAAAATGATTTCTCAAGAACTATTGTAAGAGGTTATGCCGGATGTGATTATCATGGTGAGTATAACTTATTGTTATTGTTGATGGAAGAGGCTTCAAAAAAATTTTGATTTCATATTTTAATATTTTATTTAACACGTACACAACTCATGTTTCATTAAAAATTGTCGACTTACTATATATTTATTTGTATGATACAATTTTCAATTCTTTAATAAACTAAAGCTATAAAAATATATAGTGTTGAACAAAAAAAATTATACAAGCAACAAAATTTAATTTCAACAATTTTAATCATAAAAATTAATTTGTTCTTTTTGTTAAACTATTATGCGCTTGATATTCATTATTCTTACTTATACTTCGTTATTATAATCTTTACCAACTTTTTTAGGATAATATACATTGATTGAATAAGAAGCAGTAAAATTTTCTCTCTTTCCTGTACAGAATTTGAATATTTTTGAATGGCAGTTACAGTTTCTGACTGATATTCTCCATTTAATTTCAATTCAAATAAAAATATTGTCTTAGACAACTTAAAAATTATATTTTTAAGTTGTCTACGATAATATGTGTATATAGAAATATATCTAGAAATTATTCTTTTTTACTAATCTATCAAAAAATATAATGATTATCAAAAGTAATTTATAGTATTCAGTTTTTGGATAATTTATGGTGCATTACCGTGCAATTGAAATTTTAATGAAGAAATCATAAATTATGTATGTAAAAATAATATTGAATATTTTTTATTATCTCTAAATTTGTTAATGAATTATATAAAAATGTCATTTTCATTTTTTCGAATTTTATAATATAATTTTTAAATCATTAGATAATTCATTTATATTAAAACTATTAATGCCATAAAATTTAGTTAATGAATTTATTTATATATACAATATAGAAAAGTATTTTACATATATGTATAAATACTTGTGATTAGTTTATATTATTTTATTCATTCACTCAGAGATATAAATTAAAACGACTTTTGTAACTTAAAGATATAGTGGGAAATCATTTAATAATGTTTTAAAATGAGTATTTACATTTTATACAGTAAACCATAACTACTTCGAATCGTTGTTACGTGTTGTAAAATCATCCATGTATATATTCAATTTTATTGACAATCTTGACAATCTTTAATTATAAAACTAATGGTTTATATTTATTTTCAAATACTTTAGAGTTTAGGGTTGACATATTTCGATATTCTACTATGGTAAATAAAAATGAAATGATTTTTTTCACTCTTATTTATTACATTATCAAATCCAATTGCGCAGCAATTATTTGTAATTCTTATACCGCTAACTCTTACACAATGCTATTTACCTAATGACTACACGAGAAAAGTATTACATTGTAAGTAGTAAAACTATCGATCGAACATTCCAGCTCAGCGAATACAAAAAATAAGGAAACTCAAGAAGGATCTTTGTGCGCGTGACCGAAACGACAATTGGAGCTAAAAAAATAGAATTATGTTATATCGATGATTTACTTTTTCTTCTTTTAATGGAAAATGTTCGTAATCGTAAACAACGAGATACTTTAAATTTCGTTTGCTTTAAAATAAAAGAAGAAAGTGCAGTGACTAAGAGGCGCGTCGGAAGCAACACCATGCCCGTCTAATGCAGAAGCCTTCCTTGGCACCGGCCTGCAGCGCCGCTAACTCCTGCAAGTTACGCACCATTGTCGTTGTTGCCGCATCCTCCTCTCAGGTACTCCGCTTGCTTGTCTCCTTCTCCGCAAACTCTATTAGATCCACGTTTGACATGCTCTCTCGGTGTTTTGTGGTTGCCACTTCGACGATACTTGATGTTGTCGTCAGTTTCGCTATCGTTGATACTGGTATTGTTTGTATTGGTGCTTCACCGAGGTTTAACCTACAACATGAGATACTCTGATATGTAAACAGTTTCAAAACTAAATGTACAAAGTACCTGCAAGTCCCAAAATGAAACATTGACCGTCGAATTACTTTCAATGTTTTAATTTTGTTGACTGATTTTATGCCAGTTTAACATTTATGAAAGTTAAATAGCCACAAATCTAACTATCATTTATTATCTATTATGTCGATTAAAATAGTCGTAAATAAAGATATCAATTTATTACTAAATATTTAATGGATTAAAAATATTCTTAGAAATTTATATACAAGATTTTATTTCTACTACAAATGTCTAACCACTTAACAAATATTAGACAAATGTGACTGATTATTCACTAGCGAGATAACAAAACTAAAAAGTTACCTCAAACCATCGCCATTAGTTTCAACAGTAGCGTTGGCCACGTTTTCCTTGTCAGTATTCGGATCGTCGATAACCTCCTCTTCGTCGCTGGTACTGTCTTTATCGATGTAGGGCAAAGAGTCGTCGTCGTCGAGGGTCTCTATTTTGTCAAGAATACGCGATGGCGTAGGTGGTGGTGATGACGTGGGTGGATAATTGTGCATCAGAATGAAAGGTAGCTTCAGCGATACTGCATTGCCGATCCATTCCCCGATTGGTGAGACTGTTATTTTTACCTAGTGATAATCGAGATTCATAAAATTATATCAGTAAGTTCAGTTGCATAGGTATATATTTCGGAAGCTTCGGTATTGCTTTATTTGTCGCAATGGAATATACGCGGTTATCAATTCAGCTATCTTCGAAAGTTCAGTTTTGATTTGATAAATAAAATATACCTTGTAGCCAGTGAAATATTCACTCGATCCGCACATAGTTTCGATTTTATTTTCATCTATCGCGATGCCGCAATAAAGAGGATCAGGCTGCGGTCAATCTATATTTACGTAGGAAAAAACGGAAAACTTTCAATCCGCTTATGAATAGATGATCCGATCGTACTCGAGCGCGCTACTTTATTGTTTAAACTAGGAAGGTGCATGAGGAACGTAGAGGTGCAATCTTACTTTGACGTAGTAAGAGACGTAGATAGCAAAGACGTTCCTGTCTTCGGACGAGCTATTAGAGCAGAAGACGGTTGGCGAGAGATTACCATCAGCCTTAGCACCACCAGGATCGTCCTCTAATGCTATCCAATTCTTCGTCGTGCCTCTTTCTAACCTGAGTGTGTAGTTGCGCGATAGACTGAAACCTGGCTCGACTGGACAACCTTCGCGAGACGTTACTTGCGCTATGACGTTCTTGAATTTACCGTTGCTGAACATCACAACGTCCACGTATTGTACTAACTCTGCCTGGAATTGTCAAATGCCTTTGTTATATGGATGTAATTTGAATTTACTTTGTTGATGGGAGTAACGGAGGACTAACGAACCAGCTTTGTATTTTCATTGATTAAAACTACAACCCGCTAGGATTTCACCGGAATCATTTTTACACCTACATTTTAACTCAATTGGCTAACAGCATTATCATCATCATTATATTATTATCACATTAACATAATAATTAATAAACATAAAATTAACGTGATAGTAAATAATTAACAGTATTAATACACATGTAATTACAATTAATATTACAATTAATTCAGAAATCAATATACAGTATTAATGCATGTTATTAATAATGCGTTCGCTCCAGAAATGCACGAATATAATCGTCAGTTTGTTTCATCTATATTTTTTGCCAAATTGATGTCAGCTTTTCATTATGCAACCTAAATTACTTTTCCTCATATACTTCATTCCAATGCATCCAAAGCACGTCCGTTTAATAATAAACTAGATCTGGTTACGTAATGTCGATCAATGCGTATCCTCTCTGCTCGTATGTAAAAGTCATTAGCGCAAAGCTCTTACCTAACGTCCTCTCGTTGCAGAGCACTTAATTTAACGCGGAGATAGAAAAACTTTTCCGAGCATAGACACGCTTACGCATCTTGAGATTCATTGCAAGAGCACTTTGGGGTGTATTCGAATATTTAGCTCGCAGAACGAGACTTCTGTCTCGATGCTCGTTGCGCAAGCGGAAGCTTAGTGTTCATAGTAGATATGCTCCAGCTGCCAAAAAACAACAGACTTTCTCCCTCTCTCTCCCTCTCTCTCTCTCTCTCTCTCTCCCATTATGCGCTTCGCCATGCGACATAATTTGCTCGCGCACTAGTTCGGCCGCGCTACGAGTATATTTATTTTGAGGAGCTTTAACGCTGAAATTAGAGCGATTAAAGCACGATTCATCTTCATTATATATTGTCGTTCGGCTTAGTTCAATTGAGATTTCCGCACTGGTTTTGTATGCTGCGTGAGTGGTTGTTCTCGATTACCCGTTGAAATGTATACTACTCAATTTATTATTTAGAGGTACTGAAATAGTTTTCCAAGATATATAATAATATATAAATTTCAAAATTAAATTACAGTAGCGTATGAAGTGCGAGCGCATGTTCGAAAAAGCAATAACTGATGAGACTAATAAAAGCATATAATATACTGTACACGCAACGTTGAGTAAAGTTTTTCGTAAAAAAATATCTATGCCAGTGTGAACGGTTAAAACTTTACGATGGAATGTCGCATCATTTATAGCACAAACACAAATAAGCTCGATGAGAGAAACAAACCGGAGCCTGTTCGAACAAAAAATACGAGACGATGCCTCGATAAAATTCTGTTTGTCCGTGCAATTTGTTTTGCGTTTATCAACTAGCATGAAAATATAGTAATTATTTGGTGACCTTTCTCAGGTACATTGTTTATCATGGGTGATGAGATTGCACGAGGTGTGTGTGTGTGTGTATGAGGTAGAGGAGCTTTGCAGACTAACGTCCCGGAATAATCGGCCGACGAGAGTATAAACGCTACTGCTGCAACAGCTTACGAAAGCTCGAGCTTGCCTCCGGAACACTGACTTAACTTGAGCTAAACGGAGTACCGAAACATCGCTTACTGATTGTGTTGTTACCTGTAGTTTACGTATACCTCAAGGATATTGCTCAACAAGTTTATTTGCTTCTTACGTTTTCATAGATCAACAATTATGCAAATAGCTTTATTTTATATTGATATCACTTTATAGTTTTTATTATAAAAAATGCGATGTTCGTAAAGCTGATTATCAAATTTATCTTCAATTTTTATTTTACAGCGACGTATTTATTATCCCCTTGAAATTTAATTGCAAAATTCATTACTTGCTGCAATGATTATGATAGGTAAGGACGGAGAACCGCACACATTTTAAAAATTTTATCGATAGTGATACGTCATACCGCGTACATAATGTTTTTTTATTTTCTTTCTCTAAATTTATGGCATGCGTGTATACATCGTCGTTCATGAAAAAATACTGCGTTTGTTCCTGGCTGAAATTGGGTAAAAATTAAAAATAACGTACGTGTTTTTCAATAAATGATTAAGCGAAAAATGTAGCTCCTGCTATTCTCATTAAGAATGCAATAAATTTTTACATACCCGAGGCGTACACTCAAAAATCTCATAAGCTGAATGAAAAGCGTTTGAACGAACAATGCAAACAACTGAGTGTTTATTTATGACGACCAAAGAAAAAAGTGCTCTGCGATCGTTCGCACAATGCCACATTAATACATCTAAATGAAGAGAAATATTTTAGTTAACAATATTGTAAATAATTAAAAAGTTCTATCCGCATGACACGTAAGTCGATTAGACATCGTCTACCAAAGCGTGCATGAGCTAATTATTTTTATATGAATGAATCCCGGATAATGTTCGCCGGGGTACTTCTAAATAATTCGAGTGTTAAACCGCGAGTCTTTGGCGTGGGAGTACATAACCCAGTTCGCATGAGCGATAACAACCGATTCATACGAGCAGAAATTTTCATGAGTATTTAAAATCAATGTAGCGGTGTGTGTATATATAATGAAATGAAGATTTGGCTGCACACAGCAATATGAATGCGCAGCTTGCAACAACGTCCGATAATCCAATCGGTGGTCTATATGCTCGCGAGACAGACAATGTAAAATCAAACTTCAGCAATCAAATGCACGAGGGGCGTTCATTTAGTCTCCCTCCGCTTTTCAAGTAAATGAACGTGCGGATTTTTTTTTACTCTCCCGTTTTGTGTGGTTTGCGGGTTATTAATCACGTCGAATATACGCTCTAGTTCCCTATTTACCTTTTTTCCGCTTTTTGCGAGAAAGTTGTAGCTGGAAAAATAGCAAGTGTTACGTTATGCGAGAACAATCCTCTGTAGCAAAACTTTTTTATCTCAAACTATTGTTTGCGTAACCGTGGCAGTTATTCCGAAATTTTAAAAATGTACAGACTTTCACCTAAAATTTCGATTTTCCTCTTCTAACAATTCTCAACATTTAGATACAATGTAATAATAACTGTGGAAGGGATTATATTGATCGATAACAATGTAACTTACACATGCACATAAGCACGTCGCATTAAGCATTGATGCACCTTATTATGTCACAGTTTCGCGTGCAATTCAATGAAGCGCAAAATCAGTTATTCAAATACCAAATTAACGGCAATTAGCCACACATGCAGAGTGTCGTATTAATCCAATAATCTAGGCAATATTCACGAATTTAATATCACAATACGAGAAAAAACATTAATTCGTCATTGGTTAAGTGTCGATCTAATTATATAAGTATTCATATGATATCAGAGACAATATTTGATATTGACTTATAATCCTCTCCTCAATACAATCCTCGCACACATATACCGAACTTCAAATACCACTACTTGGGATTTATTACGGTTCAGCTGGCATGATTAGTCATGATGGATCACGAACATTTTTCAAAATGACAATCATATTTTCTCGACCTAGATTCGCGACGAAATAAAATATGAAGCACATGTGTAATTCTTCCGGCTTTATTCATGCTGATGGAATCTATAGTTTCTTTTTAGCGACGGAGTAGTATTTTCGTTACAACTCTCTGTATATCAGCGTAAAAGCTGAATAATCCATCAGTGCTGCCGGCGATCGATAATCCGAGCTCCGTTTGCATTCGTATGATAATAGAATGGGTTACGAGGGAGAATATAGGGGAACGAATGGAGCGAGCTTCCGTAGGGAGAGAGAAAAAGAGACTGATAAAATATCGATCACGTGCACGCGCATTAATGGACGCGCGAGCCCATCACATTGTCAGCCATCTGATTACGGAGAGCGTTTCTTCGGCAATTATTCAAGCATAAGCTGGAGCGCGCGGAAATTAATATGACGAGACTCAAATTCGCGTCATTGTTGTCACGACGACCAATATATTTGCCGGACTATATGCAGTCAATTAGATGGTACAAGCCGTTTGGAATTTCCAAGTGGCACTCGAAGATCCTCAAGCTCGATTGTGCGTGTGTATATAGAACTTGCTCTCAATCCTCGATGTACAGATGCCTAACTCCGTCGCGCTATATATCTCACACCTGATTCACCATTTGGTTAGGTTTCGATTCCAACAAACACTGAAATGTAATTCAAGTTAAAATCCCCAACGCAATTCTACAGTGACGCTTTGTAGATGTCAGATTCAAGTGGAAAACGTCAAGTGCAGGCAGTCACTTTTACACAATAGCGTACTGTGATACGTTCAGAAAAGTACGCTTTACAATTGATTTTATCAACACTTATAATATTACATTTGCCACCTGTTGCATGTTAGATCAAGAGGTAAATGCACGCACATCCACGTGGACAAGTGACATCGGAATCCAATTAACTAAGCATTTTTTCGCATCGTCAAGCGATATTCTAGTTAAATTAGTTTCAAACGCTTATTTTGTGATTTCGCGATATTCGTGATAGTGTATTTCTAACTCCAATATTGCCTCGGATGAATCGACCGAAATTACAGTTATAGCATAACGATATAGTGAAAATATCTTCGCGATCAGGATATATCAACGAAAGACAAGACTATAAATAGTAATTAAGAGCTAGTATGGACGCAAGTTGATTTATGCGTGGCAACCGTTG